>NC_091854.1:20106818-20409848 GCF_037783145.1 Equus przewalskii
AAATATTGAAAATTTTATACCTAGAAAATTATATTGTATAGTTTCCAACTTTGACCCTATGTCATTTTCTTTTAACTAAAATTATTAAAATATAGCTTTGAGCCACCTAAACCTGAATTGGGATGAGAAGAATACCTGATTGTTTTATTTTGTATTTCTCTATTTGGATAAGCTTTTGGGTATGTGACAACTTATTATTTAACTATTAAATTTGTTAACAGATCAGCGAAACGGTTACTGGACCAGATTGTTGAAAAAGGAAGACCAGCCCCTGGCTTCCATCATGGTGATGGACCAGGAAATGCAGTTCAAGAAATCATGATTCCAGCTAGCAAGGCAGGATTAGTAATTGGAAAGGGGGGAGAGACTATTAAACAACTTCAGGTATTACATGTTTGTGAAATGGTTGTTTTTCATCTGTTTTGAAGCCAGTTTCCTTCTGCTCCCCTTTTGTTAATACACTTGATGTCTGTGATTGATAGGAGCGGGCTGGAGTTAAAATGGTTATGATTCAAGATGGACCTCAGAACACTGGTGCTGACAAACCTCTTAGGATTACGGGAGACCCATACAAAGTTCAAGTAAACTTACGTTTATATTTTACAAAGAAGGATTTGGGGTGGATGACAAAATGGGCAAAATATGCTTGAATAATTACAGTGTTTCGAGGCATACTTTCTAAATTGGGTAATTTTTTCTATTTCAGCAAGCCAAGGAAATGGTGTTAGAGTTAATTCGTGATCAAGGTGGTTTCAGAGAAGTTCGAAATGAGTATGGGTCAAGAATAGGAGGAAATGAAGGGATAGATGTAAGTCAAATACCCATTCAGAAACTGTTGTGTGCTAATTCATAAGTATAATGTTTTTCCTGTTTTGTATTACATAGCTTTCTCTAATATTGTATCCTCTTTTTTCCCCCCACTTTCTACGTTAGAACACACAATGTATATTTTGTATCGTTACCCTATTTGATAGAAACGTAGTGCTGCGTATACTTTTATGATTTAAGGCAGATTAATTTTCAGGAAATGGCTGTCTTAATACTTGGTCTTCTTTGCATAAGGTCCCCATTCCAAGATTTGCTGTTGGCATTGTAATAGGAAGAAATGGAGAGATGATTAAAAAAATACAAAATGATGCTGGTGTTCGAATTCAGTTTAAACCAGGTGAGTACATAGATTTAATTTTCTAAGTGTTGGTAGCAGTTACTTTTGACACTCACATTTAATGCTAAATTAATCCAATTTGATTCTTTATTTGTTCTGAAGATGATGGAACAACACCTGATAGAATAGCACAAATAACAGGACCTCCAGACCGATGTCAACATGCTGCAGAAATTATTACAGACCTTCTTCGAAGTGTTCAGGTTTGATAGAATATTAATAATTTCATTGTTTTGTTTTCAGTTAGAAAACATTTTCCTTCATCAAATCTGAAAGTGTCTCTCCCCTTTATGTTTATATCGGGATCTGTTTGATGGTACTTTATTAATAGCTAGAAAGTTTAAATTGCTTTGAGGTAAATATCTTGGAAGCAGGAAGGCAGCTACATATGTGCACTACCTTTTTCACCCCAGTATAAAAAGAATAAATGGTGATTATCACTTGCTGATTATCTGGCCCAAGTCATTTCCCAGCTTCTCTAAATTTCTGGTTTAGGAAAATGAAAGTTGAGGAAAATCGACATGTAATAATTTTTTTTTTCTTTTTTTTTATTGAGTTAATGATAGGTTACAATCTTGTGAAATTTCAGTTGTACATTAATGTTTGTCAGTCATGTTGTAGGTGCACCACTTCACCCTTTGTGCTCACCCCCCACCCCACCTTTCCCCTGGTATCCACTAAACTGTTCTTAGTCCATAATTTTAAATTCCTCATATGAGTGGAGTCATACACAGATTATCCTTCTCTCGCTGGCTTATTTCACTTAACATAATTCCCTCAAGGTCCATCCATGTTATTGCAAATGGAATGATTTTGTTCTGTTTTACAGCTGAGTAGTATTCCATTCAACATGTAATAATTTTATTGTGGAAAGAAGAGTTTGTTTTTCTGCTGACTTCGTTTCTTTCCTCCTTGTCTTTCTCCTTTTTAGGCTGGTAATCCTGGTGGACCTGGACCTGGTGGTCGAGGAAGAGGTAGAGGTCAAGGCAACTGGAACATGGGACCACCTGGTGGACTACAGGAATTTAATTTCATTGTACCAACTGGGAAAACTGGATTAATAATAGGAAAAGGTAATGTATTTTAAACTCTTAATGTTTTAATGTGTGGTTAAAATTTTAAACACCTTACCTAATTTTTCTGGACACCATTTCTGTTACTATTATAAACAAGTAGCAGTGATTTTCCTTGCTATATTTTAGTAGAAAAGTGTTCGTGTGTTAAGTAACAACTAAAACATACGTAAAGGATCTTAAATATACTTAAATGAGAGTAGGATTTGAATCACCTTGGTCTCTAGAGAAGGAGGCCAACAGTTTAATTATTAGTGTAAGAAACTTTTCTTTTGAGTTAAAAAGTGGTTTGAGTGTTTTTGTTTATTTTGCTTTTTCTTGACTCTCATGTTTTTAAAATTTTGAATTTTTTAATAAGTGTGTTAGTTTATATTTACATTGCTTGTAAAAGCAATTTATTTGAACCAAATATTTTGGTAAGTTATAATTTGTCATAATGTTGGGTACAGATATACCAAGTTGGGTTTGAAACTTAAATGAATTTTAAAGGAAGCTTAAAGTTCTTTATATAATTTAAAGTGTTGAATACATGGAAAATCCTAATAGAATATTGGCAGATGGAATACAGGTCAAAACTTTTTTCGTAATGGCCCATTTAATTGTGACATTTTCTGTTAAGTTCTTCCACTTGTATCCTTTGAATCTTTAGAGAAATTACTGTGTTTTGATTTTAGGAGGTGAAACCATAAAAAGCATAAGCCAACAATCTGGTGCAAGAATAGAACTTCAGAGAAATCCTCCACCTAATGCAGATCCTAATATGAAGTTATTTACAATTCGTGGCACTCCACAGCAAATAGACTATGCTCGGCAACTCATAGAAGAAAAGATTGGTGTGAGTATGTTTTAAACTTCCAATTTATAGCATAAACCCTGTTAGTTAAATAAGACATTAATTCAGATGCTCCTCGATGTGCTGCACAGAAAAATGTCCATTTCTGGTGTAAGATTTTAGGTCTGAACACATAATAGATACATACAACATAGAAAAGATGTTCCTGGAACAAGGGTAACTCAATTAGATACATAGTTACAGATGTTTACAACCTTATATTTGGGTGTGGGTAAATAAGAGAAAATAGCATTACTTGCAGATAGGACGTTACAGTTGATAGAGGGTTGTGAAACATACTTGAAGGAGATAGTTAACGAGAATTCAATATTTATTAAGGGCTTACTATATCCAACCCTCTTGAGGCAAAGATGAATCGGATGCGTCCCTTACTTTAAAGTAGAAATTTACAAATCCTGAGTATTTTACTGACAATCATCTGGTGAGTTTTAAAATGTAGACTACTTGGGTACTTTTCACCTTTACACATTAACACACAGTTCTGATTCATAATGTCTGGAGTAGGACCCAGCAATCTAATTTTACAAAGATGTTCCAGGTGATTCTGATACACAGCCAAATTTGGAACTTTTTTCTCTAGATAAGTTTGCTGGTGGTAGTACAAAAAAGCATGAAGAATCTTGACTGCTTTCTTGTAAAAGTGGCAAAAAGTGCTTTCCTGTATTCTTTTACCGTGAAGAATTAACATACGATGTGAGAGAGCATCTTAAATTATTAATAATAATTAGAATTTGTTAGGAAAACTCTTGATGTTTGCCGTGTTGTAAATGGGGTGCAAAATAAGGTTGACACTGTTTCTGTCTGCTTGGGAAGACAAAAAATAGATGTACAAAAGACACTTGAAGAATATCATGAAAATATACACCAACATTTAAGTTTTGTGGTATGGAGAATGAATGTAATTGTTCAAAAAAAATGAAGAAAATAACTGTGGAATCAGTAATGACAGAGATTGATGCCAGAAAAATGAATTGCACATCTTGGTTTTGGATTTTACTATCCTTAGCCTGCATGGATCAGGATTTCTTCTGGATTGATGGGCAAACAAGATAGGTTGTTCTAGAGAAGCAGTGTAGTATAGTGGTTAAGAACCTGGACTCTAGAGTTAGGCTATTTGGGTTCAAAATACTCTGAATCGTTTACTGACTGTGACATTGGGGTAGGTTATTTATTCTTTGCTGAAGTTTCTTCCTCTGAAAATGAGGATATAGTACCTGCCTTACAGGGTTGTAGGGATTAAGTGATTGAAGTATGCATGTGTGTATTATGTAAAAGAGTGCCTGGTACATAGCCCTATAAAAATGTTGCTACTTTTTTCAGTAATCCTTTTTTACTATTTAGAAAGGATAGATTATGGATAATAGAAGTGAGGGATAACAATAGCAATTAGAGACTTAGACAAGTTAGTAAAGGGAACTTTGGAAGTTATGAAGTTTAGCTTTATTATTTTGTATTAAGAAGAATTAAAACTAAATGTAGTTTAAGGATTTTTGTCCAAAATATCACATGGTCAGTATTAACTGCATGAAAGGTGTGTTTTAGGTATGTGTTCAGTTAAATCTAGTGGTCTTTACAAGTTGGATTATAAAAAGAATTGAGTGAGTCATTATTAATTATGATGTCGCATAATATGGATATGAAATATTCTGATTTGTTAAATCAATTACAAGGAAAACTTTCATGGTATTTAGAAAATTATGGTGAAGGGCAAAAGAGGAAATATCGACCTAAATATGGTTCGGTGACAGAAAGGTGGTGAGGAGGACTTTAGTTGTCCAGTGAGAACTAGGAGTTACATTATTGGCCAGGTATTCAGTAGACAGTTCGCAAGATAAGGCCTAAGCAGTTTGGGGGATATGTTTGCAAGGTGGGTGTCTGATTAATGTTAGGAGAGTAGAGTCAGTAGTTGCAAAGAGAGAAGAGCTTAGAGGTAAGGACCAGATATTTGATAAACTTCCATGATTAAGATGGAAATGTAAAAGTAAGACTTATAAAAGGAAAGGGGAGTAGTGGAAAGGGGATAATAGTCTGAAAAGAACAGAAGGTAAAGGAAATGTTTCAATTCTTTGCTAATGTTATTGATTTTAATGAATTTTACGTCTCATTAATATGATAGAGTTGAGATAGTTGTAACATGATTGAGGAAATGAAGGAAAATTTAATGTTTATTGCTGTGGCTGTATAAAAGAGTAGAAATCAAAGGTTATTTGGCCCTTGAAATGTTCGACCATTACTGTTTTTCTTATTTTTGTATGTCTTTCTCCTTTTTTGCAGGGCCCAGTAAATCCTTTAGGGCCACCTGTACCCCATGGGCCCCATGGTGTCCCAGGCCCCCATGGGCCTCCTGGGCCTCCAGGGCCTGGAACTCCAATGGGACCATACAACCCTGCACCTTATAATCCAGGACCACCTGGCCCTGCTCCTCAGTAAGTATTGGGTTTGATTCTGGGCTTTTCCCCTAAAGATTGTAGCTTTTGGTAAATCATATTTTTATATTGATTTCTATCCTTTTCAGTGGTCCTCCAGCCCCCTATGCTCCCCAGGGGTGGGGAAATGCATATCCACATTGGCAGCAACAGGCCCCTCCTGATCCAGGTAAAGATGCTTATTATTTGTCTGTAATCTGTATTGTTTGTTTGCCAAACCTGTTACATTCTTAAATTTTCTAGTGTTGATTATATTGTGTGCATTTTCTGCACTTGTTTTACTCTTTCAAGAAGAGTGTTAGGTTCTGGTTCTGCCACAGTGTATAAGACTGGTGTGATTATGGTTTGTGTTCATGTGACTTTTTTCTACCTGCAATTGACTTTCCCTGCTTTTGAAGTGATAAACAGCAGAGCCAAAAGCTATTGGAAGAAGTACCATGTCTTAGGTTTTAGATACCACTGCCATCAAATGTATAGTGTTAATTGCGACATTATCCTTGAAAGAATAGTTAGTGTACATTTATTTATAAAATTATGAGAGTCTAGGGGCCGGCCCCATAGCCGAGTGGTTAACTTCGTGCGTTCCGCTTCAGTGGCCTGGGGTTTCATGCGTTCGGATCCTAGGTGCTGACGTGGCGTCACTCATCGGGCCATGCTGAGGCAGCATCCCACATGCCACAAGTGGAAGAACCCACAACTAAAAATACACAACTATGTACTGGGGGGCTTTGGGGAGAAAAAGGAAAAGTAAAATCTTTAAAAAAAAAAAAAGAAAAATTACATGAGTCTAATGGCGTTTTTAATCCTTCCTCATTAAACTCCCAGGTATCTCAAATATGATACATAAGTTGTATCTGAGTATTCCTGATATGGTAACTTCATATATTAGTAAAAATCAGGGCTGTATTTAATATCTGTGGGTTAGAACTCTAAAATACGTTTAGTTAAATATTTTCTCTGTTCAGATCCAGATTTTATATATATTACATTCTGTTCTATTCTTGCATCTTCTCCCACCCTGTAGTTTTCTTTCCGTCATGGTCACAGGGGCATTCATCAAGACCAAGTGACATTTATGATCCTTTTTTCTCACCTACTATACCTTTTAGGCCTCTTTCACTGGAGTAGTTTCAAGGCAGGTACTGAATTATGGATTCCTTTCCGCACTAGTATATTTTTTTAAAAACTGAACTAAAATAATTGTTTTAAATGAAATTGTTTCAGCGAATTTGATGAAACATTCTGGTATTTATGTGGCCCTCTATTAGATAACATACTTCAATTTCGTAGGGATTGTGTTTTGTGGAGTATGATGACACAGCATGACAGTCACCAAATAACCATAACTTCCACTCTTTCAAGAAGCAACTTGAGTGTGCTAGGATCTGGGTATGCAAAGATGAGTTTACATTCTGTAGTAAAAGAGTGCACTCCAACTGTTAGCATCACTGTGACAGAAGGACTTACAGAAAGTAGGGGCAGATATGATTTACTGTAATATAGTCTAAAAATTAGTCTTTTAGGAATGAAGGACTTTTCTTTCCCTCCTGTAGGCTAATTGGGATGGTGTGATTAAGCAGAGGAACCACACCATTTAAGAGATTCAAGAGTTTGAGCAAGTTAAGGGGTGGATTTGTATTGGGTAATTTGGATATGTGGGAGCATCTGTGAGCCCTGTGTTTGAGTAGCTAGCGTGATTGAGAAAAATGATGAGAATAGGAAGTGGTCTCTATCACAATCTCATTTTCCCAAGTGGAGTGTAGCAGTGAAGTCACCACTATAAGAATTAGTTATGAATGTGGCTTCCAGCATTGCCGTTGGGAAAGAGGTAACTCATTTAGCTAAAAGTATCAGGGTTTAGAGATTGCTTATATTAGACTTAGCATATGTAAAAATCAAAATAATGTAAATGAAATTGTTTTGCTGAATTTGATTAAACATTCTGGTATTTAAATGTGCCCTTATTTTGACAAGAGAGTCAATATTCTCTGAACTAAAATCCGTTTCTATAAAAAATTAATGGGCTGTTGAGGATTTTTGTAGTAGCCAAGAACTTAGACCTGAGTGAAACACACCTAGGTAAGTTTCAGTCTTACAACTTACTAATTGTGGGATAGAAAGAAAGTTGCTGAACCCCTCTAAATCTGTTTTCTTTTCTATAAAGTGATAATAAATGAATGAAATCAGGTTGAATAAATATTAAGTTCTCAGTACATATTAGTTACATGTAACTGGTTTTGTTATATGGTCTACACATTCAGAAATACAGGTAACACTTCCTGAAGTCTCTTTTTTCTCAGTTTCTCTGTCCAGACATAGTGTCAACAGAAATATTTTTATCAGTTTACAGGTAATGACGCTAGTGAGACATAAATATCCAACATAGAAAAGGCAATACATTTATTACTTGAGAATGGTTTGGAGGGTGGTATAATGTCTTGTAATTGTATTACCTTGGAAACTGTATCACTCTAGAAATCCTTACTCCTTTTTTCTCAAACTTCACTAACCTTTATTAAGCAGCTGAGAATGGCTGCCTGTCTGGGATGAGGGCTAAACAGAATGCATGTAGATACTGATTCACGCTAAGGAAATCATATTTTCCTTGATATAAACTATTAAAGGTATACTTATATTACCATATGATACTCCTAGTATAAAGAACAGAAGAAGAGGATTTCTGTTCCTGGCTGAGAACTCTCAAACTGGTAATTCATCAGTTGATTTTTGTGAAGGATGAGTGAGGGTGAGCCAAGTGCAAAGGAAGCATAACGTGGTTAAAGGCCTGCATACGGGAATAATGACTTCTGAAAAATATAAGCAATTTACTGTGGCCAGAACTTAAGTGTTGGAAAAATATTGACAAAGAGGGGAAATGAGGCTGGAATGGAACAAGGTTAAGTCAGGGAATCCAGATCGTTAAAGATATTAAATGATATGCTATACTTAGAAGCTTTGACAATCCTGAAGACCCTTGGGAATACACAAAGAATTTCAAGCAGGGTAGTGACATAGAGTTGATGTTTTAAGATAATCACTGTGAAATATGATAGAAAATAGGGGTGATCTCTCTTTCTTTTTCCGAGACTTTTAAGTTGTTTCTTCCTTGACAACAAGAAGGACAGAGTTCATAGTTCTAAAATAATTGTTTGTTTCTTGTACAGGTTAGTTCCTAAGAATCTTTTCCTTTAGTCATCTGACACATAGGACTGTTGTGCTTGAGACAAAACCAGTTGAGGAAAAAAAAGGGCACAGGATGGTTTGAGACAAAGCATTGGCTGCTTTTCTAGAAACTAGGAAAGTCACTTAATCTCTGAGCCACAGTTTTCTATAGTAAAAGCTAGTGATGACAATGAAAATAATACGAGAATTTGAAAGTTTCTGTTTACTATTTATTTTTGATGTCCAGTTAATTTTGGGGTCTGTGTATTTGCTGGGCCGGGAGATATGAGAGTGAGAGAGATTATGACTTTAAATGCAAACATTAAACTTGTGTTTATTCTAGCTAAAGCAGGAACGGATCCGAATTCAGCAGCTTGGGCTGCTTACTATGCTCACTATTACCAACAGCAAGCACAGCCACCACCTGCAGCTCCTGCTGGTGCACCAACTACAACCCAAACCAATGGACAAGGTAACTATGGTAACTAAAGAATGTGTTTGGTAGGTGAAAGTGAAAACTTGTGTTTGGAATTGTGTATGAAATGCATCAATGTATAATACCTAAAAATTTCTGATATTATTCAGTTATGGCTTCAGTAAGCCGACTTTCCTTTTTAAAAATAAGTTACTTGAAATAATTGGAAACTTTTATAAAAGTTGTAAGATACGTTACCAAGAACACCCAGATAACCTAGCTGTTAATGTTATTATCCCCCAACCCCCATTTGCTCCATTACCCTATCATGTGTCCATATCCATTATCATTAGTCTTTTTCAGAACCGTTTAAAACCAAGCTGTTAGAGGTGATGCCCCCATTACCTTTAAATACTTCTTTCGGTATTACTTCAAAACTGCATAACCATCATTTAGCCCTCCAAATCAGTTAGTCACTAGTGATGCATCATTACTGTCCCAGTACACAGCCCTTATTCAGATTGCACCAGTTGTTCCAACAGTTTCTCTGTTGTGATCCAGGATCCCATCTGGTAACATGTTGTATTTAGTTGTCAGGTCTATTCAGTCTCACCAATCAGGAGTAATTCCTTAGCCTTTTTCATGTTGTAAAGAGTACAGAGCTTTGTTTTGTGGGATGACTGTCGGTCAACTTAGGTCCCTTCAGCTTTTCTCATGAAGGTGAATGAGGTCATGATCATAAGATCCTATTTATATGGCAAGAATTCCTGAGAAATAATGCTGTGCTCTTCTTGGTGCATTACATCAGGGGTCATATAATATTGACCTGTTTGATCTCTGGAGATGGTAACCATGGTCACTTGGTCATTTTGGTGTCTGCCAGGTTTCTATATCATAAGACCACCATTTTTATCTTTGAAATTAATTTTTTTCTGGAGAGTTATACTGAGATTATACCACTATTCTGTTCCTCAGTGAACTTCTACCCATCATCCTTAGCCTTCATTGATAGCACCTCCCTGATTGAACTAGCAACTGTGATGGTAATTTCTGTTTCCATCATTCATTCTACATTTAAGAGTTGGTATTTTGCCGTAGGGAAGAGCTTTCTTTTTCTTCTTATTTATTTATATCATTATGGATTCCTGTTTTATTCATTAGGTAGTATTTTAAACTATCTATTATTTTGATTATTATATTGTCCTAGATTTGGCCAGTCAGGAGTACCTTCAAGATGGCTCCTGTATCCTTTTGAGGTGCCTGTTATTCTTTAAGCATTTCCTTACTTTTTTGTACAATAAGATACTTGTCTTGTGCTTTCTGGGCTCCAGCGCTAGAATAAGCCGTTTTTCCAAGGAGTCCTGATTCTTGGTAGTAGATGATAGTATTTAGAAATCAAACTCAGTGTGTTCATTGCTTCCAGCTCCTTTCAGTGTACAGAGCTAGGAAATAAGCTTACATACACATAAATATCCATATATGTGTGTATTTTTAAAATTATACATTCATATCATCTGCAGTTCCATTTCAACACTTCAGGGTTCTTTCTAGCTTTTTCCCTTTCCATGCTTATAAATGGTGAAACCCAGGTATCCTTGGTGTGTTTCTTTATTTGACCAGTGAATTTACTTAGATGCTCAGTGAAACTCCTCTTCCACATACATAGATCACCTTCTCTGTCCACCACCTCTGTACCCCCACACAGTATTTGGCACCATGAGGGATGCCCTGCCACACAGCACCTCCTTCTTACCTTCACTCACAGGCCACATGCAACTCCTCCACTCAAGGAACAGAAGGAAAGGGCCAAAATTGCCTTTTAAAAACCTTAATGTTATTTTTTTATGTTATTTTTTCTTGAACAAGGAGATCAGCAGAATCCAGCTCCAGCTGGACAGGTTGATTATACCAAGGCTTGGGAAGAGTACTACAAGAAAATGGGTATGTTCTACATTTCTTTTTTTATACGTTTAATTAAATGGAAATGTTTAGTAAATATCATCCTAGAAGGCTGAAGATTTTGATAAAAGCATGTTTATACCATGTTTTTATTACCTTGGACATCTTTCATCCATTAACTTTTAAAGTCTTGATGGGCAGAGTAATTGAGCAAGAATGCATTCCAAAGTCCATGAACTTTCAGATATATCAAGGTCATTACAAATAATAATTCTTAAATTTGTGGTTATATAACAAGGAAATCTTTTTATTTCTAAATGCATTTGTCGACCACTTTCTGATTGAAACTAAACATTTCCCCACTGGTACATATGACATTGAATATTGCCTACACTTCTGTCAGAGACAGTTGTACTTGTTAGTAGCCTAAATGGCATAGGTTAAATTTCTAGAGCACCAAGCAAGAATTGGTTGTGTGTAGTAGTATTTTTGCTGCAAATAAGCAGCTAAGAAGTAACCTACAGTAACAGAGAAAGTTAATTAATTAAATAATATTTGCATATATTGAAAAAGAAAAACAGTCACCTAGAAAGGCCATTTTCATTCAGTAAGTATAGAGCATATTCTACATGCCAAGCATAGTTGATAGATGCTGAGAATGTGATTGTGGGCATAATATAGCTAGGTGCCCTGCTCTTCTGGTTATTGTACAGTTGTGAATGAAGTGCTTTGCAAATACTTACTACAAACTGCTGTGAATGAAAAGAATTGTGTCTTCACTGACACTTCACGTGTACAGACTGGGAAACAAAGGTTACACAACTACTAAGTGGAACCAGAATTTGCACTGTGAAGAGGGTCTAAGTCCCACGCCTGTCTTCCAAATTTGCTTTTTTCAGGGACCATTTGGAACTTGATGTTACACTTCCGGACAAATAGTTTTTTTTCAGATGCTTATGCTCTTAGTTATTTAAAATCAATACACTTATCCCACAATCACTTGTCACAAATGAAAAATAAACAGATAAACTTGCCCATTCTTCACTGGGATAAAAAAAGTGTCTCTTATAGATGGTAGAATTTTGCCATAAGACAGAGTCTCCTTGTGGTTCTCAATGTAAATTTTAGTATTTTCTTTGACAAAGAATGTCATTTTTCACAGAAAGAAAAGTTTCCAGAGGGTGACTGTATTAATTTTCTTTGTGTAAAAGTTTATGCATCTGGTGATAGGATGTTTACACACAGCTGATTGCTGTTTATATAAAGAAAAATAATTTTTCCTGTTAGAATGACTTTCCAGGGAAGTCACGCTGCATTATTGTTCCTGAGGCTTTCACAGATTACTAATTTGTTTTTGTGACCCAGCTTATCTTAGCCAGATCTACAATAGCTAAAATTCTGCAAAAAGAAACTTTGAAAAAAAACCTGTAACCTCAAAGCAGTATAGTCTAATTTTGGATGGTCACATAATTTCTTGTCCAAACTGGGATACTTGTGAGAATAACTGAGTATGCTGCTGTTAATCATTCCGTGACAACAGGTAGTCAGGGCCTAGGGTCACCTTAACATTAGTGAAATAACATCACCATTTTAAAGAATTGATCATGTTGAGGTTAAAAATAAAATCAGGTCCAACTTGTATTTTCACAAAGAGAAATACGTCAGAGATGTTCCCTACGTTATTATTAAAAGTGGGTAAAAACGGGCCGGCCCCGGGGCCCAGTAGTTTAGTTTGCTCGCTCCACTTCCATGGCCCAGGATTTCACAGGTTTGGATCCAGGGTGTGGACATGGCACCGCTCGTCAGGCCACGTTGAGGCGGCGTCCCACAATTAAAATATATACAACTATGTACCAGGGGGTTGGGAGAGTGGTTTGGGGAGAAAAAGCAGAAAAAAGGAAGATTGGCAATAGTTGTTAGCTCAGATGCCAATCTTTAAAACAAAACAAAACAAAGGCCTGTTGGTGGACTTCGATAATTACTGAGGAATGAGTGTGAGTTCTGTTTGATTTTATCTTGTTGCTTTGCAGCATGGCCATTAATAGATTTACTACTTAGCTGTTTTACATTTTACTTTCCCAAAATGAGTGGGTATGTTGAATGTAATCTGCAGGATCTTAATACCATTCAAATTTTTATTGTTAAAGGTAGACACTTCCCCTTACTCTTTTAATTTTTCATATTCTACCTTTTCCCTGCTGACTACTCTATTAAATTCTAATTTTAGAGATAGTATGCTGGCCTGTCTTGAATCCTTTGTGAAGAAAAGGTGGTATGGAAATAAGTAACACTATGTTTGACTGAAGATCCTCCTTAACCCCCACTTTTTTTTCAGTTGTGTTTTTCTGTAGCATCACAGTGATCAAGCTGTCAATTTTATGAGCAAAGTGGACGATTGAGTGATTTCCTCTTATATGTAAATCTTAAAGGAAATAATGTTAGGTTTGTCGGGTCTTTAATGATAGCTACAAGGTCAGTTTATTTTTGCCTATAAATGTTCTTATTATAAATGGTTGCTTAACTAATTTCTTCTAGATGCATTAGTTGTCTTTAAGATCTTTTTAGGATAACCACAAATAAGAGACCTTAAAGCATAAAACTAATATAGTTCAATCTTCAAGATTTTTAAAGAAAAGGTGTAATAAAATATCAGGGAGATAAAGATCTTTATCTTCAAATCCAGCTCTCTTATTTGGAGAGGCTGAGTTTTACTCTTCCAGTGGCAGAGCTAGGATTTCCTAGGAGTCTGTATGTCCTGATTCCCAATCCAATGCCCTCTTCATCAAACCAGCCTGCCTCTCCCAGCTCTTGAAGCCGAATTTCAACTTCTGTTACGAACAGAAAATCTCCACTAACACTGTAAATTTGTCAGTTTGCTTATTAGTAAATAAATCTCTATTAAAGAGATATGAGTTAAGTTTTTTTAATTAGGTTTGTTTCTGAAACATTTGTGTATTTCCTAGGATTAACACTAAGAAAATTTAGGAGAGAAATTCTTAAAGATGAGATTCTAGAGGGTTAAAGAAAGGAAATTTAAGTGATATCAGGAATGGCAGCAATCTGGAGATGGGTGTTGAAGCTAGAATGAAGGGAATTTTTGTAATAAGTAAACACCCTAAAGAAAACAAACAGGGTTTCAAGGTAGAGAGGGACAATTCCTGTTTGAAAGAGGATTAATGAAAGCATTTTGGGAAAAGTTTGACTTGAGAAAGGCCATTATAATGTTAAGCACTGATATGGTGGACTCTGAACCCTTAGCATATGGTACCCTAAACCTACAAGGATGGGGAGAGAGTGGTTGTAAGAAAGATTCAGGTGTATAGAGAGAGAACTGAGAGTGAAAATCTCTTCAGGCAAGGCTGGCTCTCTTGGGCTGTAATAGAATGTTAACAAGTGAACTCTAGGGCAAGTCTTATCTCTTGAATGAAATAAAGTAAAATTTTATATGTTGTAAAGCTATATGTGAATATTAACTAATGTTCTGCTAAAGTATAGACTGAAGTGTATCTGGCGTCAAAACAGTTTTTGAATTGAGAGTTATAAAGGGAGCATACCTAAAAGGAACAAGGAGTCTCTCTGAGAGCCACGTCATAAGTAAATGAGATAGGAAAAGCTGTTTACCTACTTTGAGCTGGGCAAAGTGAATCACATTTACCCTTCAGATCGGAGGAGTCAGATGAGTTTTTCTTTGGACACCTTCAAGTTTGGAATGTCAGATGTTCATGACTTCCCAAGTGTTTGTTTTTCTTAGAGTCTAACAGGTTTACTTTTAGCTTTCCATGGGGATATTTGAGTTTGGGGGTGTTGCTTTTTGAGGGAACATTTGAGGTTGATGAATTTTCTTTGCTTCATCTCCCTCTTTCTACTATTTTGTGGTGTTACTTTGCCTCTAAAATGAGTATCTCCTAACAATGATGTTTTAGTTCCTTCTGTAAACCTGAAGTGAAAATTGCTGCTGCCTTAACCAGGTTTGGCCTCAAGTCAGCAGGGTTTTAAGTGTGCAATTTGTAAGAGACATTGTGTGATTTTATTACTATTGGTACTGGGATATTTGGCAGTTGTCTAAATATTGAAACCTGTTTCAGATTTAATTGTGTCTTCTCTTAAGATCAAAATGTTAAACTCACTTCGTCTTTGAAAAGAGTTATGGAAAAACAAAAGCATGAGCACTTTGTTTATAGAATATGGACTTTCTCTGTGCTGTTGCCCATAGAAGGGGACTTTCTCTTGCATTTTTAAAGTTATTCATAAATCTTAAACTTTTATTCACTCAGTTTCTTTTATTCTTTGATCAGTTTTGTGACCATGATAGACTACTTTCTGAAACTAAAGTTGCCTTGTTGGCAGTAGCCAACATAGAAACAGTTTTCTGTGTGTGTCTGTTACAGTATTTTTTCTCTAGCTATAATACTTTGATAAAGCCAAGTGAATTACAAACTAAATAAAATTTGCTTAAATAAAGGACCTAAATAGGAAAACACATTCTCCTTGTCTCCAACTTATTTCAAAAATTTTTATACCTTCAGAAAATTGAAAACATAGTTCAGCAAACACCCGTATTTATGTTTTCTACCCAGATTCACCATTTTTTTAGTTTGCCTTATGTACTTTGTGCATGTGTGCGCACGTGTACATTTTTTGTGCCAAAGCCATTTCAAAGTATGTTACAGACTGTTTGCTCTAAATGAATTATTCAATGATATCAACATACAGACCATATTTAAATTTCCTTGGTTGTCAGAACAATATTTTTTGTAGCTGTGTCTGTGTGTGGGTTTTGTTTTTATGTTTATTTTAAGCCAGGGCCTGTCCAGGGTTCATGCATTGCACCTGGTTATTATGTCTCTTTAGTCTCGTAATTCATAAAAAGTTACCCTGCCTAGAAAAACACTTATGAAAGCTTGAGTTTTGTGTTTCATTGATATTCTTGCTTAACCTCTTTAGTAATTGCTCTTTGTCCTTCATCAGGTCATTTTTAATAAAATTGTGTTGTAATTTGTACACGTTGTATTAAAACTTCAAGAATCTTATTAAAGAGTATCTTGAAGATTAGTCTTTGTACACACAGTTTATAGATCACTAATCAGGAAAGGAAAATCTTGGCCAGACCTTAAATTATTAAATGATGTCTTATTGTAATAGCTTTTAAGTGGGTTTTTGTTGTTTTGCAAAAATGTTATTTTTCTTTTTCTCCATTGAAGATTTGTATTTTATTTAAAACCTGTCGTGTACCAGATCCAAATGATAAGAGACAAAAAAAATAGTCACCGACGGGTCCTGTCTCCCACTCACCCACCCCACCCTCAACATCACCACCAAGGAACCATAGACTACTTACTTGGAGCTCTTTCCAAACTCAATTTAGAATATTAGTAGTTTATAAATTCTGTTACTGAATCAAGATTATACCTAACTCTTTACCTTTCTTAGTTAAAACTATGTGGATAGTTGGGGGTTTGTTTTTTATTAATAATGATGCTCTAGGACTAAAAGTTGTAAGTAGAAGGCAAAAAGAAAATAAAAAGCATCTGATTTTCTTTTTCTTAATTACAGAGTAGTTTTCTGACACTAATGAATATTTAAAATAAAACAGGAGCAATTCTGATCCTCTGTGCTTTTGTCTTTATAACCTGTACTTACAGTGGATATAATTTTGTATTAAAATTTAGGGGGTTTTTTTTAGGTCAACAAGGGCAGACACAAGATTATTCAAAGGCTTGGGAGGAATATTACAAGAAGCAAGGTATTGTTTTTATTAGAAATGAGATTCTTTGGGGCTTTTAATTGTGGTTACAGCAACAAAGTTATTCTGTTTTCTCAAAGGTCAAGCAGTCCCTGCTCCTACTGGTGCTCCACCAGGTGGTCAGCCAGATTATAGTGCAGCCTGGGCTGAGTACTATAGACAGCAAGCAGCCTACTATGCCCAGACAAGTCCCCAGGGAATGCCACAGCATCCTCCAGCACCTCAGGTATAATAAATTTACTAATGTGTTGATTTCCACTCCAGTCATGTTTTCTGCATGTTTACCGTTTTGTGTGTTTGGGATTATGTTTGCCTTTTTAATTTTATCTGGCAAAGTATAACTAAATGAAGTACTGTGGTGTATTGTTTGGGTTTTTTTGTTTGTTTTTTTATAATGCTTTTCTGGCATCTGAGTGCTGAATATTTCTACAATGCCTTTGATTTTAAAAATAAATTTTTTTCCCCCAGGGATTTGCAAATCATGCAAGAAGCCACCACCATTTATATTAACCAGTTTTCTTTCTTAAAGGATTCACTCCTGAGTTAGCTCCATTTAAAGGATTTTCTTTAACTTTTTGTGTATTTCTTATGTATCTCTTCTGCACAGGGCCAATAATAAGAAGTGGACAATACAGTATTTGCTTCATTGTGTGGGGGAAAAAAACCTTTGTTAAATATATGGATGCAGACGACTTGATGAAGATCTTAATTTTGTTTTTGGTTTAAAATAGTGTTTTTTTTTTTTGAATATGTACAAAATATCTATCACTACTGATAGGAGGTTAATATTTCTGTGTAGAAATGAAAATTGGTTTGTTTTTAGTATTTAGTGTAGATGTACACATTCCAGCAAATGTATTTGCAATTATTATGTGGTCAATGCTTTGTGATATAAATGTACTTTTTCAATGTATACTTTCACTTTTAAAATGCCTGTTTTGTGCTTTACAATAAATGATATGAAACCTCCTGTGTCGGTAAGTTGGATATGTGGGTATTTAAAGGATTCATAATTTCTTAGCAATGATAAATTAAGATACATATACACAAATATATAAGCTTTCCCCGTGAAATATTAATTGAGTTTTTAAACACTGGCATGTTTTTTCCCCCTTGCAGTATAGTAGTAGATTGGAGGATCTTTTCCATTTATTGTATTTGGCTGTTTCAGCACAAGTAATCCTGATATCTTCATTTTTTTTCCTTCTGTTTGATTAAAAACTGCATGTGTGTACAATGATCTTTTGGCATACTTCCATTGCATTAACAGTGAAATTTCCTTTTATACATGACCACTGTTTCAGACCTGTACTGCTGCTATAACAGTTAACCTTTCTGTTCTTAATTTGATAATTACTTGATTTCCAAGACTGTTTCAGCATAACTAATTTTAAACAGTTTTCGGATAGTGAATATGAGTAGTCTAATAAGAACAGTTTTCTCATGTTAAAGCAACTCTTTCAATGTATACAATATTAGTGTGTTTCTTTCTAAATTTAGGGTAGAAAAGTGAATAGTATGCAAAAGTATAGTTACAGTGCATCTGCCATTGAAACATTATTGGGGTATGAAAATGTTCAAGCTTTTTTTTCTCTTTTTGCAGTATAGATAAGCTTTGTTTTGTAAATGCACAAGTCCAATCATTGAATCAACTTAAATTTTTTATGTACTTGAAATCATTTTATTCTCTATAACACTCATGCTGAAGTTTTGATATTTTGTTGAAATCCTTTGTTTTACTCTTTGCATATTTGTTGGCTCTTTGCATATTAATATATTAGACTCCATGCAAATACAGTCTGTCTTGCCATTGTCTGTTGAAGTGCAGGTTTGATCCAGCCAGTATAGAACTAGCTCTGTAGGGGTGAGGAGGACTGTGCTGTGTATCATCCTTGATTGTGTTCCTTCAAGGAGCATTGCACTGTAAGTACATCAGAATGACAAATTGATGAACTGCAACAGTGTCTTTTTGTCAATGTTCCACATAATGTAAATGCCGTACTTTGTGTGAATATTATGCTGGAATACAGTGCTGACATCTTGGAAAACCATAACTGCTTCTTAATTTAACATAGAATATAATACATAGGTCTGTATTTTTTTTTAAGTGAGCTTAATGGGTAAGTATTTTTGATATGCTTTAGCTATAGCTAAAGAAAACTGATCTTTAACAAAGTTGAATAGTATTACTCATTGGTGCTCCTAAAATATATTGTTTTTCAGTGTAAAATATGCATATCTTATATATTAACATGAAAGACTTGAAATGTATCAGACAGAAGTGATTTTCAGTTTGCAAATATTAAGCAATGTAGCAGTTTTAACACCATTTCATAAATATGTATTCTTTCATTGGTGGGGAGCACCATTTTGTGTTCTGAATATACTATAAAGGAAGATGTACAAGGACATAAATGTTGAGATAACCTATAGGGTAGCAGTACAGTTCATTGTAGATATTTTGAAATGTTTTGATTGTTTTATAGAACCTAGAGTGACTTCCCTTACCCTTTTTTAGATATGGATATGTAGTTCTAGTTTGAAGTTTAATAGTTAAGGAGTTATCTGTTATCTTTAAGAGTAGGGTATTGACATGAACAATTTCAGTATTTTGCATGATACTGTTTTATAGATGACCTTTTAGGAAAGTGGTGCATTTATTAATTAAACTGAAGAAATAGTTCAGTTGGAGTCAGTATCATAACTCACAAATTGGAGGCTGTTGATTTTGATTCATTTAAGGTTTAAAATCTTTATTAATTGCAAACAGTGCAATTATTTATACTTCACAGTGCCTTCCCAGACCTTCCACCTTAGGTTCTGCTGCAAAAAGCAACAGGTAAGCACAACCTAAGGACATATATAAATAATATTTCAGTACATTAATGTTGTCCCTGTGAGGTTTTTGTGGTTGTGTATTCAAAAGCAATCTGCTACTGCTTCCCCAAAATGTATTCTGTTATTTATGCTACCATTTCAGTGGAAAGTCTGTAAGTTGTTCAAACAACTGTTTACATTTCTGGGTAATGTTTTTTACTTTAATTTTTTTTATTAAAACAAGAAAAAAGAAATGATGAGTAGATTGCTGCTGTAATTGAACTACATCCAAACTTTTTGTAATCTTTTCCCAAATATAGAAGAATTGTTAAAAATTAAAGGACAGTTACATAGTTTTCAAGATTTAGGAAATCACTTGGTCAGAAACTTCAACAGCCTTCACAATCTGTTTATGATTGACAGGATATTTTCTTTGTCCTCCAAAGCTATGGAGTCTTTATTTTTTCTTATTCTTGAACTATAGTAATTCAGTAGGGACGTTATGGGTTAGAGTTTTATTACTTTTTTTTTTTTTTTTAGCCAATTCAGTTTTCATAACTTATATACACTGAAAAAGGAAAAAATGTAAGGAATACTGGCAGTATGTTTTCATAAAAGGCATGTGCATTAGTGAAATGTTAACTGTATAGCAAATAACCTTTCATAATCTGTATAGCAACCAATATTTTTCTGATTTATAATACTTTAATAACTGACGCTGCACTTACTTTATTTTTTGCCAGTTTAAAATGTTTGTGTGTTCTTATAGATGATTTTAACTGGTACATATTTTGAGTTAAGATGAATGTATTAGAGCAGCATCGTATCAGTTTTGTTTATTCGATTTCTAAAATGTGCTGATCCTTTTAAAACTCCTGCTTATCTCTACAACAAAGAAAAATATTCAAAAATACTGCCTTCATTTTCACACACAGTGCTGAAGATGCTGCAAGCACCAAATCATAGCTCATAAAATCAGGTCCTGAGATAGTTACCCATAAAGAGGAATCCTTTGAGTGTATGCCATTGGTGAGCCGATGAGCATGGACCGTAGAAGGGCTCAATGTAGAAGGTAAAATTGGCAAATCATAATTGAGAAATATGAAATGTATTCCCATACATAATATGGTATAGGGTGTAATGTACCTGCTTTTTTATCACTTTTCATTTTAAAGTGCTATTCACTTGATCTTAAATGTTCAATGAACTGTTAAATTTCATAAGTTATGTAGTTACTGCACCACATTTATGTGTGTGCATATGCGTGTTTTAATAGTCAATGATAGGTATGTTATGATTGATAATATAAAAAGAGCTCTTTGAACTTTAAGAGCTTGTCAAGTTTTGGTTAGTTGTAGTTTGCATTTTTATAAAAGAAAATATAAATGAATGCTAATAGATATTGGGGCATTGTTTCTATCTCATGAAAATCTTTTTGTTCATTACCATAAGCCTTCACTGATACTGCAAGCATTTTTTATATGGCGCTAATCTTAACCTTGAAATAAATGGAAAGCAGAAAAGGTGAGCCAGTTGATTTGAATGCAGTGGATGTTAGGAGTGGTAGAAACAATGTTTAGATTGAAATTGAACTGATTTATTTTATTTAGCACTTAAAAAACTTGACAATGTGTTTTGTTTTTGTTTTGTTTTTTAAGATATCTTAGTGTGGTGATACTTGGAATTCTTATGGTTTGATGTTTCTTTTAGAAATGAGAAGTATACTTTTATTTTTAATTAATGAAAATGGTTTTAATACTAAAACTAATGATTTAATACTAGTTGTTTATAAACATTGTAAAATATATCCTTAGACAAATACCTTGGTAGTTAATTCATAAGGGTCGGTTTGGGTAGGAGTAGCAGAGTACCTTAAGAGGGAAATAGGAATATATTCAGAAGTGATAACATTTCATTTGTTTGAATGCTCTGCCAGGAGAACCAGTTCCACCTGCAAAGTTATCTTTTGTCTAGAATAAGGATGTTGAAATTACTAATCAATGAGGATGTCTTATTTTTATTTTCTGAAAATTCTGCCTCATTTTAAAATGTATTTTAACAATACTTAAAGATAATTTTGACTCTGAAAATAACCTTATTTTTTGTTTAGTCACTTGAGTTTTCTTGCCACAGTATAAACTTCTGAGGGATTTTTTAAATTGGTGCTTTTACGAAGCAAATAAATCCCAGGGTTTTATTTTCTTCAGTGATACCCCTATAGAAACTCTTAAATGTATTTGCGCATATATATATATATTTTTTCTTATGCATGCTCGATGCATTTTCGTCCTGAGAAAAGTGTTCTCTACAGAAACTACCCGTGTGTAAAAAGAAGATTGGCTTAAAATGGCTACTGTGATGGGAACAGTGTCTTAGGGAGATGCAGCTTGGACTTGAGGTAAATTGAATACTTTACAAACTGTGGTTTAGAGTTTGCTTTAATGACATTGTATGTAAAAGGGCACATGATTGCTGTAATTTTGTATTGATTATGGTTTCCTCAATAAAAAAATAAATGTACGTTGATGCATATTATTAAGGGAGTGTTTTGTCTTTTTTAAAAAACACTGACAGACTTTTTTTTAATACAGAAGTTACTTTATTACGGATTTACATTGTAAAATAAAGTTGTCTTCCAGAAAATTAAAATATAAAACAACTTGATAATAGAACATGGTAGCTAATTATTTACAAACTCATTTTAAAGACCAGAATTTAAAATTGAAGATTGTGCTGTTTTTCCCCTAAATCTCTTAGATTTCCTAAATCCTCTTAGATCTTGAAATTCTTGATTATGTTGAAACTGTTTTCTTCTGCATGAATTATTAATACAACGTTTTCTCATTAAAATATAATTTTTCAGGCAAGGTCACCACATAAATTTTCTTTATAAGTTTGAATGTGTATTACACTCATTTGAGAAGTACATGTTTAATATTCTCAACACTCAGAATTCTGTAGGCAGTGGTTTCCATCAAATTTTCTCTGGCAGTTCCTTAAAAGTCTCATTTAATTGTTTTTTGTTTTTCTCCATGTTCCCCCTTTCCTATAAAAGGAATGACACCCCTCCCCCCTCGTATGTCTGGTTCAGAAAGACTGAAACTACAACACCAAAATGACGTACTACTAAGGAAAAAAGCCCACTCAAATCAATATTGGTTCCAAATTCATTGTCTCAGCTATTTCATACTATTTTTAGGTGTAAATAGCTCATAAATGTTAATCTTTCATGCAAAATAATGTGTTCTATTTGTGATTTTTTAATATAATTACTTTGAATTTACGGGAAATACACAGCCTTTGTAATAGGTTCTGATAGAATAATTGAATGAATTTCCCACTTTCCCCCATTAAATACACATTAGCTTCTACTGCATAATATGGCGATGAATCTGGTGCTCATTTGGAAAGGAAGAAGGTATCATTCTTTAGATGAGCTTGTGTTTGAAGACTTATGAAAAGGAATAAGAAGTCAACACAGTGGCACTTCTGGTTTCCTTTTTTGGCCCCGCCACAGAAAGATGGATGTAGTAAGAAAGTCGGAGAGAGAGAGAGAGAGAAAGTTCCAGGGAGAGGGAAGGGGAGCTAGTAGTCGTCAGCTAAAAAAAGAGAAGAAGAAAAGTGATTTTTTTTTTAGAGGAAAAAATTTTAAATAGAATAAAAGTTCTACACTAAAAAGTGATTAATTCTTACTTTCAATGGTAAGAATACAGGTACTAGCGGCAGACCCTTTATTGTTGACCGCTTTACACATATACTCTCCTTCATCTTCTGGGAAAGTTTCTGGTAAATAAAGGCAGTAAGTTTCTCCTCTTTCAATATATTGATAGTCTTCTCCATCCTGCAGTATTTCTCCTTCAAACCACCAGGTAATTTCTGGTTTGGGTTCTCCTGTTACTTTAACAGTAAATCTAACTGGCTCACTGTCTACAACCGATGTGTTTTTTAGAGGCTTTTTGAACCACGGAGCTCCTGATCTGGTTTGCTCTTCATCTTCAATAGTGGTGCCATTCATGATGCTACTCTCTTCTTCTTCCTCCTCTTCTCTTTTCTAAATTAAAATAAATGCATTCAAGTTGGCACTTATACTATAGCATTTTCAGGACAGTGAGTTAGTCATAGAATTGAAAGCAAATGTGTTTTGATTTTTTCTAAAGTAAAGAATATGTAAGTATGCTTACTACAAAGTGTACTTTACAACACATTCCAGTGACTTGAAAGCTATTAAAATGTTTTTTGTTTTTGTTTTTTATCCCTCCTCATATAAAACTGCATGATTTTTAAGAGAGCATCTTTGGAAAATAAAGGATATATAAGCCCCATACCTTTTGTAGTGCTGCATCAATCTCCTTTTGCTCAAATTGCATGCGTAGCAACTTTTGTTCTTCAATTCTTCTTTGTTCTTCTTCTTCTCTTGCCTTAGCCATTCGTTCAAATCTAGCTTTCATATTTACTTTATGAGTAAACGGAGCCTCACTTTTTTTTGCAGGCTTGATATCAACATCTTCTTCCTTTAAGAAGTGGGCCAAGGATAAGAATTGCTTGTTTTCTAAAAACCAACCAGAACTAAAGGTGTCATTTACAGGCACAAAATAATTAACATGTTTAGTGAGCGTATTTTGTGCTACACTGCAGACATGGAGATTTCCGCTATCCCTCAATTTGGGAAAGCTAAAGAGAAAAGACATTCTCTTAACAATTGGAATCCCTTTTTCCCAGTGTAAAGATCACACAATATCACGAGTCCCAGTGTATTTATTTGCCCAACCAGCTCTCAGTGCCTGGTTGATAGTGCTGAATAACAGAAAAGGGTAGGGATACTATACATTGTGACAATTGTTAACATACTCCTCCTCGCAAGAGTCCCCATATCTTCACCCTACTACATCATACAGAGAATGCAATTTCTGTTTTATTTCCCACTTCATGATTTTCTTCCTCACCCTTCTTAGTTGACAACTGTCTTTGAGATGAATTCCATCCAACAATTTATTGATGGTCAAATGGCAGAGAAGAGTGTGTAGGTGGAAAAAATGGAAAGACAAGTGTCGAAAGAGGCAATGGCTGGAACTTGGGGAAGTCACTGAGGTAAAGTATGATTGCAAGTCATCTATTTAGGGATGAAAGTTGGAAGCCATTGGAAATAAATGAGTAATTTAAGAGCAGTTTCAACTGTCAAAGTGTTGAGTCTATAAAACCAATTTGGTGCTGATGAGGTCACTCTGGCCTTTGAGAACAGTTTTTGTAGAGGACGGTACAGTTAATTCATGGTTTCTCAAGTACTCTAGTTGTAGTTGACTCTTGGTTTCTAAGCTGCTTAGGTTTTTGTGCGTCTATCTGGAAATGTTACCATTTATATTTCACAGTACTATGAGGAAATTGCTTCAGGGTACCACATCCAACTGAATAAAGAAAATTTTGAAACAAGCTGTAAAACAATTGCCTATATAAGAAAATCTTGGTTCATGGATGTAGAACGAGGAGTTAGAGTAAGTTGGGTAGTTTTTCTGGTTCTCCTGAATCAGATTTTTCATTTTATGTTGGAAAATCCTAGAACATGAGACACAACCAGATACCTAATGGGTGAATTCTATTTGTGCCATTATTTACCTTCAGTTGATAAACATAATGCCTGACTACAGTTATTGCTAATCAGCAATATGATTGCTTTATTATACTTAAAAGACTAAAAAGTAAATGTTAAACAATAGTTTGCTTACTGCAGTTTTATCTCAGGTTTATCTGAGGCTTACATGAGAAAAGGACCTCTCTGTTCACACTATACAGTCAATTTTATTCTTTGCTTAACCAAATGAATCTTCAAGATAGGATATTTCAGCAGGTTTAATAACTGCTATTCTGACTGAATCCCTCCCAGTTAATAAGTTGCCTTGTGGATTTTAGAGTAAACGCTTGTGCAAATTCATAACTGTTATTTAGCTATCTTAAACCTGCCTTTAGAAAATAAATTCGGTAAGTAAAATTCCTCATAAGCTAACTGGGAGAAAGTTTATGAACAGTCAGTTGTTAACTATAATTTTGCCTTTTCTTGAATCTCTGAAAAACAAGGTTAAAAATGTTTCTGGGAAATGAATCTACTAAGAGTCGTGTTAAAGGGAATGATTTTTGTTCTCTAGGTGCATTCTTAGATAGGGAATTGATTTCCCCAGCACATGAATAATAAAAGCAGCACAATTGGGTAGTGAATTTGAGATAAAAGGGAGCATAAGGAATGGTTTTGGCATACACCTTACTGGAAAATCTAACTTTAGAAAGTCAAACACTATAAGACAATTAAGTGATTTAAGAAGTACCAAATGAGTGATACAGGTTAAGGGCTAAGGAGCTGGGGTGGAATTCTTTGATTAGGAAAGGTTGCATGAATGAGTTAGGCCTTGAAAGATATCTGGAATATAAACAGAAGACCTCTTCAACATTGACATTTTCTAAAGGAGGGAACCGGACATGGTCAAATGGGAATGGGGGGGGGGCGGGGTCCTACTCTGGAAGTTGATTGCACTCAATACCAAAAATTGTGCCAACACAAGTTTTCAAAGGAAATCTCAATGACCCTCTAGAGGGATATGATAGGAGGGATGTCAACATTCTTCACAGGAAACTCCATTCAGGACATTCTCAGGGGTTACAGGAGATAAGCCATGTCCTAATCTCATATCCTTTTATACAAAAGAGAGCCAGTAATAGCAATACAACAAGAGTTGACCTACCTCATTTCTTTTATTATCATCTTACCTACATATTTTGTAGAGCTAGGTATGACTGCTCTGAGGTTTCTCTACCTTTAACAAAAAAAAAGAAGCAAGTGCGTACTGATTGAACCTTTCTTTGCCTTCTGTGATCCATTTATCTCTAAAGAATCAACTGATCTATGGCCATCTATACATTAAATGTTGGTGTTCTCCGGGGTTGTATCATTCACCTTCGAACTATTAAACTCTAAGAATGGCTTTGCTTCTATACTTTGAAATAGTATCTAAAAAAGTTACAATCTAGCTCCTGCCTCTCACCTGAGCTCTGCACTTATGTTTGAGACTGCCTTTCCCTTATCCACATATAGCTCAAACTTCACATGGCCAAAACAATTGATTCACCCCACCTCTCCAGACCTGAATTCTCTGTGGCATCATCTAGTTTCCCTGGTAATCTTGAAATAATGTTAGGCTCAGCAACCACCTCTCCATAAACAACCTGTTACTGAGTTTTGTTAAATTTGGGTTCATTTTTCTCCCTTGATTCCAACTTCATGCCCTTGTGCCTGTCTTCCAGTTCATCCTCCAGGATCCCAGAATTCTTTTATAAACAAACGTTTTATCACTCTGTTCTAAAACTTAAACCTTCTTCCCCGATCATGGGCCCTGCAAAGTTAAAAATGCCCTCATCAGCTAGCCACAACCTACTTTCCCAGCTTTTTATTCTATCACCCATTATTCTATGAACCTTGCCTTTGAACCTATTTGCCACTCCCCAGATAAATGTTTACCTTTGTGTTGACTCACATTATCCCTCCAATCTGGAATGCTTCCCCTCTTTAACTGCAACTTCTATTCAACCTTCATAGCTTAAATTTCATTTTCTCAGCCCTGTTAAACCTCTCCTAGGAATATTGACTCTGCCCTATTTGATCCAGTAAACACTAAATATATAACTCCTATTTTAGCACTTATAACAATTATAATTATTTTCATCTCATTAGGCTGATGGCCTATTATATGCACTTTTATGTACCCAAAACTTAATACAGGCCACAACATAGAAGATGTGAAAAACAGCCATGGTGTTTGCTTTTAGCAATGACAAAGTGGTGTATCTACAACTAGCCCAGGCACTAGGTCCTTATGTTTTAGTGTTGCACAAAGTTCAGATGCATATCAATTTGATTGATGGATATCTGGATGTTCCACAGCATGTCTATTTGTCTAAAATAGCTTGTGACCTCTTTTCCTTCCTAACTCCTTTATTCCCATATTGCCTTATGTTCATGTGTACCAGGTACTTTGATCACTTCCTCTCCCTCTCTTCCTCTCCACCACCATCCCCAAGTCTTGCCAGTTTTGTATCCTACATATTTATCTGTCCTCTCCATTCCAGCCCTGGTTCAAATCCTAATCAATCAGGCCCTCTCTGACCACCCTGTACAAAATAGTACCACATACTCTCTATTTCCCTTGCCCTGCTTTGTTAATCCCCATAGCTTTTATTTACTACCCAATAATTGTTTTCCACACACCCCCCAAGTTAGATTCTAAACACTACATGAGCAAGGGCTGCAGGTTTATTCACCAATGTACTCCCAGTGTTCAGAACAATCCCTAGAACTTAGTAGGCATTCAAATAATTTTTTAATGCATGAATCTAAAACCATCTTTAGCTTCAGCATGGTCTAGCTATAAAGAAGACTATTTGTTAATATCAGCCCACGTTTTAAAAATTCCTTCTATGCATGGCATTTAAGACCCATGGTCATCTCACGTGTGTTTGCATCTTCATCATTATCTTTTGCTGATCTTGCACTCTGCTTTCCTCAATAATAGTGAATTGCTTATAGTCCAGAGAATTTGCACATAATTTCTTCATTGTATCTTTTTATTCACAGTATCCTCTGAAGGCCCTCCCAACTTCCCACACCTGTTTTTACTAGTTGAATATTTGATGAAAATGCATTTTTAGAAGAATATAGGTTAAATGCTGTTAAATATTATTAAATGGTAATTCTGGCAGAAAAAAAAATTTTCCAGATCCTATTTAAACCAGTATTGATAATCACAGAAGTAGTCTTTAAGCTGGAAGGGACATTACAAGTCATCTAGTAATTGCCTCCTTATTTTACATATGGAGGTACTTCAAAGTCATGTCATCTGAATTCTGATTTTGGCTCTGCCATTGAATTATTGGCATGACTTTGAGCAGATCATATAGGCTTTGTTGGCCTCATCTTTAAATAAGAAAGTATAATAATCTCTGAATTATACAAAGAATAATCTCGAGTTTACCTCGAATATACACTGGTTCTACTGATTCAAACTGAAACTAATGCCAATAAATACTTTTGAACTATTTTTCTAGAGTGAACCATTTGATGTTCACTATAGGCTTTAATTCTGATAAAAGTCATTTTGAAATAATGCTAGAGTGGGGAAATCTTTTAAAGTCTCTTAAGATTTTAATGTGCTTTTGCTATTTAGTTTCCAGATTATAATATATACCTAGGGTTAACTGTAAGTACCAAAACTTTAAAATAAGTCAATGTTATTTCTGAGTTCATTATCATTACTGTACACCACAACTAAGTTAAATATAGTATACCTCATGAAAGTTTTCTGCTTCCCGCTCTTTAATTTCAAGGTCAATCGCTCTTCTTCTTGCTCGTTCTTCTTCTATCTTTTTCTGTATTTCTTTTTCAGACAATTGTCCAATTTTTTCAAACTTGCTTTTTAGATTTTTAGCTTGAATAGAGCCACTTCTTTTCAATTTGATTAATTCTTCATATTCCCTGCTCAGCTCAAAGGTTTCATTTTCTTCCTCTTCCTTCAAAAAATTTAAGATTTTTATATATTAAATACCAAGAACCAGTTTGCACAGTAACCCATCCAAAAAGTGTTCACCATTTCTTATTTGAAGCCAAAAATTAAGGTTAAAAAAATCTCCCTAAACACAATACCTTAATTTACTAATTAAAAGTAGTGCTACAAATTTAAGACTTAGATAACATTTCATTTAAAATATCATTTCATTAGAGAATGTGGCTCAAAACCTCACTGAATGTTCCATTATAACCTGCTCAAACTAAAATATCAATGTCAAGATTAGCTTTTACTAGGAGTTGTAGGAAGATCTTTGTTTAGGGGAAGGTGAAGAAATGTAATTGAAAGAACACTGGGCTAGGAGGCAGATACAAGTTCTAGTTTTGACTGACAATGTGTGGCCTTTTGCCTGGTCACTTAATGCTGGATGTAATTTTTTCATCTCTGTATATAGCCAGAGTATTTCTAAAATTCCTCCTGTCTTTGATGATAGTCTAATAAAGTTAAATACAACTCTTACTACTCAAATTAACTGAATTAAGCATTTCTACAGATACAGTCATTTTGCTACATATCACTTGTAATGTCAATTTTATATTCTGCCAAGAAAGATAGGAAAGGAGTCAACCAAAACTGGGCTCCCATTCTTTATACTATTTTTTCTTGAATACTTTTTATTCAGGTTCCTTTTCCCTTGCCTTTTCACAATCTGTCATTACTAGTTCTTTGTATACTTCTTACACCAAACCCTAATCGCACTATATGGAGTGTAAAATATTGCAATTATTCCTGGTATACTTCTGGAGAAGACCTAGAGTTCTAGGCAGAGGGAGAAAAAATTGGGGTAAGGGGGAATCACAGTGGATGATGTGACATGAGGCTTAATTTCTTGATTCCACGAAGGGGAAGAAAAGAAAACATTCCTTTATACTACCTCCAATTTTTGGTCTATGTGGCAATTCCTAAAATACCAGAAAGTAACAAATTTATGATATACATTGTGTTACAGTGGTTCCCAAATCACTGTGATGAAAATCAATGATCGAACTAATTGACTACAGTCTAGGTGATCTTGGGATTGGCTTGCTACTTGCTTGAAAACGCCCAGACATAGTGAGGTAAGTCACTCAATAGCACCAGAATGTCTGACAGTTACACACTGCGGTATATTAGTTAGATTACATCTCAGTAGCATACTAAAATATATTCTAATTTAGAAGTTAGTTTTTCTAGACAGATAATTCATTTTCAGCTTCCTTTATAAAATAAACTCTATTACATTTTTTTTAATTTTGAGGCTAGACTTTGAATTATTTTCCTACAGCATATTCATGATATTTTATTATTACCATATACTTATACAGCATTTATAGTCTCTTGGTCGCCTAGGGCAAGGAAGTAAATATCCCCACAGGCCCACTGCCCCAACTCTTGAAAAAGAGACAACTTCTAAGAGACTGTAACCTCTGCATAGAAACCCACTCAGTTCCTAGATAAGGAGTTGGCAAGGGAGCCCCACCAAGTCGCCTGCCAAAAATGCCATGTCACTGCCAGTCCAAGGCTGGGACAGCCACTGCTCACTTGGCCCCAAGTCACAGGGCTGTGCACTGATGCCCGACCCTGCCAGGCCCCTGCGCCAGAGGCTGAGGGTTAGGGTAGGATGCTGATGCTGGCCCACTCCCTCTCCCACCTACACAACTAGTTGGCCATCCAGATAGAGGGCAGCAGCGTCCAGGGGCGGGAAAGAGAAGGTTAGACAGGCCTTGGCACATCAGAAGGTGGAAGAGGCTTGCTGAGAACCCACTGTGGGGAAGCAAGGACATAGCAGAAGGTGAGCCAAGGCTCCAAGACTCTAGTGCATGCTCCATTGTCCAATCAGCTTTCACTTACAACACACAAATTCAAAGATAAAATTATTAAAAATTTCAAAATGGCAGCCTCAGAGCATTAAACCCTAAGTGCGGCCGTTCTGAACATAGGATCCTGTGAGGGCACAAGTTGATGTTCCTGAAGCTGGCCCTGTACAGACAGTCTATATTTGTGTGTGGTGTGTGTGTATGTGTTTAATTCATTTCAGTACTAGAGAAATCATACTAAAATATTTAACAGCATCAAAGTTGTATCTCAGAATAATTTAGTAAAATAAATTGATTCAAAGACTTGCCAAACTGATGTTCCTATTAGTATCCATGGTACTACTCTAGTTTTATCTTATTTTGGTTAAATTTATCAATTTAATTCTGTTTGTTTCAAGGAAAATAAGTATAAATGAGTATATTGAGTACTTTAGAACAACAGTTCTCAATCATAACGTAAACATAGTGTAAACACAAATGTGAGGTATATAGAAGAAATACCTACTTAAGGTATTATAGTAATATCTCAGTCACTTGCAATCTTACATATTTTTTAAACTAGCAAGGAAGGAGTAGTGTTACACAGCCTAGAAAGTACAACTAACTATGCTGAAACTTGTACCAAGTGCCTCATTGAGTATACTTTATGTGAATAAAAATACTTAGAAAGTGATTGTAAGGTAATACATGTAAAATACTTAGATTAATAAATACTTGTGGAATATAAATGGATATTAAGATTTTACCTGTCCCATTTCTTGTCTCAGTTGTTCAAACTCCTGTTTTTCCATCTCTAGCTTATGCTTCCGTACCTCCTCTGTTCGTCGTTTTTCTTCTTCCATTTTTTGTTTTAATAATTCTTCAAAGTTAATTTCCAGTTTTCCAGGTGTAAGAGATTCTTGAGAGATTGTTTTATACATCTCTGGGGAGTCATCATCTACTACCTATTTAAAATAATTCTTTTACCACTCTTGCCAGAATTATCCATACTAAAAAGGGATATCACTTGTAGAAACTGTGATTACTTAGATATAAAAGTTTTGCAATGAACTAAAACCAGGAGACCTAAATTCTCTTCTAAAGTATAAAACAATAAACAAGGTAAGAATTATTAGAAAATATAAGATTAAGTTTGGCACACTCCACTTTGGTAGCCTAGGTTCACAGGTTCAGATCCCAGGCATGGACCTAGACCACTTGTCAGCCATGTTGTGGTGGTGACCCACATAAAAAATAGAGGAAGATTGGCAGAGATGTTAGCTCAGGGCTAATCTTCCTCAGGAAAAAAAAAATATATATATATAAGATTAAGGTATTTTCTAGTTACAGAGAAATGCTGACCATCTTTTCTCCATTCCAATGAACACAAAGAAATACTGACTTTATACTATCAGTAATTTGAATTAGACAGTAAGATTTCCTAATATCGAGAACACTTTTTAGATTAAAATGAATCCCCATTCTGGCAATTAAAATCAACCATTTCTGTTAAATCATGGTTTTGTCTGAATGAATTAGATAACCCATCATGATCCCTTCATAATCAGGCAAAAAATATCACTCTTGATGCTATGATTTTATTATACTGATTTATTTATTGTCAGGCTAATTAAAAATAAATAATAATAGTTAATACTTACTTAGAGCTTCCAGGTACCATTCTAAGCACTTTATATGTATTAACTTATTTAATCCTGTAATACTATTATTAATATCCCCATTTTATAGATGAGGGAAATGAAGCACTGAAAAGTAACTTGTCCAAAGTCAACACAAATGCTAATGGCAAAGGGGGGAGTCAAAACTTGAAAAGTCTAATAAAATTATAGATAATGATTTAGCCTACTTTTTGTAATTTCATGAATTACATGTCTAGCTGCCAATTAGTTGTGACTGTGGACAAGTTAGCTAGCTTCTCCAAGTCTGAGTTTCTTTGTCTGCGACAACTTTCATAGAGTTGTCATGAGAATTAAATAAAGTTTGGGAGTACTTAGTATTGTGCCTGACACTACAGTATGCTACCAGATGGCAGTTTTATTATTACATTATCATTCCCTCTATACATACAGGCAATCTCTAGATTAAAAATAGAAACTTTGCTTTTAAACCGTTGACTTGGAATATATTTTACCACAAAAATCAATTACCTAATTCTGTTTTTCTATCCCCTGAAAGTATATACATAAACTTCTGGCCTGAATTGTAACCCTGTGGCTGAAATAGACATAGGAGAAAGAGAGAGGCACAGGGTTATCATTTATTCACTCCAAGTTTTATATATGAAAGCTCTACCACAGAACCAGTTCAACTCAGAAACAATGTTTATATGGTCTTACAATCCAAAAAGTACCAAAAAAATTCTTTTTATTAATATATGAGTTACTGAGCTATAATATGAAGTTACAATACTTGGCCCTGGACAAGAAAACAACATAAATGAAAAAAGAAGTTTCTCTTTCCTGATACAGAAATGTCTCTAGGAAACTAGTGTTGTGGTTTAATGCAGTTTTCCTGCCCTGCACTTTTTCCATTAGTGAATCATGGTAAAAAGGCAGTTTGGGTCTAAAAATCGGCCCCCAGAATTAGACCTCCTGATCTTCACAGCTACTTCTTGTCTACCACTTCTGAACCTTGTTTATTCTCCAAAAATTAAGTGTTTTCACAATGTTTGTAGGGTTTCTAGAAGCCATTTGTAATCAAGGATTACCTCATATTACACATAGGATAGTTTTAATATTACTTATTCGACACACATTTATAGGAAGTTTGTTATACTAGAATGCATTTCTAGTACAGCCACGTAGTTAAAGTTCTTCAAGCTCTGCTTCAGTGGCTTGGGTTCTCAGGTTCGGATCCCAGGCGTGGACCTACCCCACTCACTAGTCATGCTGTTGAGCTATCCCACATACAAAATGGAGGAAGACTGGCACAGATGTTAGCTCAGGGTTGGCTTTCCTCAAGCAAAAAGAGGAAGATTGACAATAAACATAAGTTAGCTCAGGGCCAATCTTCCTCACCAAAAAAAAAGTTTTTGTAATTTTTGGGGCCATCCCTGGTGCCTAGTGGTTAAGTTCAGCACACTCTGCTTCAGTGGCCCAGGTTCAGTTCTCAGGCATGGGCCTACACCACTCATCAGTGGCCATGCTGTGGCTGTGACCCACATAGAAAATAGAGGAAGATTGGCATAGATGCTCAGGGCAAATATTCCTCACCAAAAAAAAAACCATGTTTTTGGATTTTTGCTTAAGGGAAGTAGAAAATTTTTAAGCAAAATAGTAAAGTAATCAGATTTACTTTAAAAAGAAAGAAAGAAAGATCACTCCTGGCTTTACAGAGAAGAATGGATTATAGACAAGAAAGCAAGTTAATTAGGAGTTGGCCTGAGACAAGGGGTAACAGTGACCTTGATTAATAGTGGCAGTGGGAAATGGGGAAAAACTGACAGATTTTTAGAGTGATTTAGGAGGTAGAACAAATCAGACTTAGTGAATGATTTGATGTGAGGCATGAATGAGAAGGTGGAAGTGTTGAAGGCTCCCAAGTTTGTGATTTAAGCATCTGGGTGAGTGATGAAGCCAAATAAACACGTGGATAAATGTGTCTGAAACTCACCCAGACTTAGGAAGAAAGCCAGGTCACATCACTGAAGCCAATTAGAATGTGTCAAGAAGGGGATGCAGCATTCATATGTCAACTTGCTTGAAAATAAAGTTTGTCAGATAGCGGTACATTTTACAAACATTAAAATAGTATAAGAAATAAAAAATTTGTGTTGGGCTGGCCCCGTGGCCGAGTGGTTAAGTTCGCGCGCTCCGCTGCAGGCGGCCCAGTGTTTCGTCAGTTCGAATCCTGGGCGCGGACATGGCACTGCTCATCAGACCACGCTGAGGCAGCGTCCCACATGCCACAACTAGAAGAACCCACAACGAAGAATACACAACTATGTACCGGGGGGCTTTGGGGAGAAAAAGGGGGAAAAATAAAATCTTTAAAAAAAAAAAAAGAAAAAAAGAAAAAAGAAATAAAAATTTGTGGCAGAGAGAAGTTGGGTAATAATATCCAGAAGTGATGGGTGACCATTTTGGAGAGTTAAATAATTGTGATTAAATGGCTTTGGCCATTTAATATATACCAGATGGGATGGAAATTGAAAAGAAAGAAAGAAGGAAGGAAAGGAAGGAATGAGGGAAGGCAGGAGGAAATGTGTGAAGGGAGAGGAGAATGGAGAGGAGGGAAGGAAAGGTGGGCGTAGGAAACTCCCTGCTTAGGTACTTAGTTCTGGGAAACATGCCTTCCCAGAGAAGGAAGAGAATATTCAATCCCCTATGCCAGGCACAGCAATTTAATCAGAACCTTCTCAACACTACACTGAAGTGAACACCTTTAACTGACTGGGCGCATACCATAGGAGGCTTTAAAACTTACCTGCCATCCCTACTCTTGGCTCAAATTCCAGAAATAATAGAGTATTCCCCAAAGTTTAATGATTTCTCTTAACATATTCTAAAATGTTGAATCCTAGTGGCATTTTTCAGGTACGTTCTGTCTTACCATGCTTCTCCTTGCTTCAGCAAATGCCTTCTTTTCTTCCTCTATTCTTCTTCTGGCTTCTTCTTCTGCTTTCCTTTTTTCATCTTCTCTCCTTTGTCTTTCTATTTCTTCAAAACTGAGTTTGAGTTTACCAGGGCGGTACCCTTTAAAAATTTTTTCTGTCTCTTGGTTTTCCCCCTCCTCATTTACCTAACCAAGAAACAACTCATTACTAAGAATTGAGATTCATCAAAGACAGGAATGAATTATCAATCAAAAAGCACCAATCAGCCACCTCATACAGGAATGTTTCTTTGCCCTTAATATACTTGACCAAAATCACCTTCCTTTATAATGTCTTATATGATAAAATACTCAAATTTGGAGAAATTCCAAATAAAGATGTACTCAAGTTAAATAAAATTTTTCAAGCAAGTCAAATTTTTAAATAGATAAGATAGAGTGTTTAAAATTTTTTAAGGCATCATTTAAGAGTTCTATTAAATATTAACTCTCCCAGAACAAACATAAAACACGTGTGTGTGTGTGTGTGTGTATACTTAAATTGAGGTTCAAGTATACCTAAACAGAATCTCTTTGGTAATAAAATAAAGTTCTCCTTTTGTAATTTTCATGGATTTTTTACTATGAACTATGGTACTTTTCCTTATACTAATCAGATAAAAGATTATCTGGAAGTCTTTTATATAAAATTCAAATTTTATGGTTTTATAGTTAAAATTCTAATTTAATATTATTCATTGAAATGATTAGATTAACTAATGATTTTTCTTTATCTTTTCATTAAATTAACCACCAGTGATATCTAAAATGTGTAGGTATTATGCAACTGTAATTACCCAAAACTAATAACATTTTCAAACAAATATCTAGAAAGTTGAAATTTTGAAGATATAGTTTTTAGAACATCATTAATAAAAGTTGGTCAAGAAATTCTGAGAGCTTTAAAAAATTATAGCTGTTCCATTTTTAACTTCTTATAATGAGATTTGGAATCTGTTATTTAAATTTTATTTTTATTGATAAATTTATTAATAATAATAGTAAAAACTTTAAAGCACTTATTATATGCCAGACACTACTTCAACTGCTTTCTGTATTAACTCATTTAACAATTTAAGAAGTAGGCACAATTATTTTCACCATTTTACAAATGAAGAAACTAAGATATAGGTTAAATAATTTGTTCATGGTGACACACTTACCAAGTGGTAGATATCTGAATCCAGGCAGTGTGGTTCCAAAATCCATACTCTTAACCACTACACTATATACACTACGCTATATACATATATACACATATAATATATACAGACACACACATACGTACATACTTAGTATGGCAAACTGCATATTCCATAGCAAACTAACTTTGATATGTTCAAACATTTGCAAAACTGGACTGAAACTGAGTGTACACTTATGATTAGACTTGAAAATGTGCTGCACCCTGTGTTTAAATACACTGCAGTCTGAACTAACAGAGGAAGAGAAACCAAGTTCATTGAGTAATTATTTTGCATATTTACAACAATTTATAAAAATAAAAATTTAAAGCATATTAGATAAATGTCCCCAGATGGAAACTAGAAAATAATATAAATGAATCTTATATGTTCAATATGTATACAGTTTCAAAATCAGACCCTTTTATATAGAAAATCTCCTTGAATTTATAGGATTGAACCTTATCTAAAGCCAGCTACCTTCCCTAATATTAAATGTTTTATATATAACATTTATATACTATTATATAAAGTATATATATATCATTTATTAAATTATAAATTATGTCATTATATAGATAAACATTATATATACATGTTTGTTTTACCATTTGCCGCCTTGCTTCTTCAAAAGCACGCTTCTCTTCTTCTAAACGTTGTCTTGCTTCCTCTTCAGCTTGCTTCCTCCGGTTTTCTTGTCTTTGTCTTTCCAATTCTTCAAAAGTTAGTTTCAATTTTCCAGGAGAAAGTGATTCTTTTTTAGCCTCACTTTCCAGTTCATCATCCTAAGAAAACATTATGAAAACCCATCTGTTAATCATAAAGGGAAATGCTGCTAACCAACTTAACTGCTTTGATTTGCTCCCTGACAAAAAAAAAAATTACCATGACCAACGAAAGACACTTTGCTTCCTTGAGAGATCGTCGTTGTTCTTCATATCTTATTCTTTTATCCTCTTCATATCTGACCCTTTCTTTTTCTTCTCGTTCTTTTTCTAGATCCTCGAAATTCTTTTTTATTTTTCCAGATGCTTTGTGTGATTTGCTAGGTACCACTGTTACAAGCAGTGACTCATCTCCTTCCTAATTTACAAAATAGATAATTAGCATATTTCCCCCTAATTAAAATTCAGGTTTCACAAGACTTTACCTCCATCATTGGTGAATTTCATTACATTGCCATCAGTGTTATGAAGAAGAAAAATTTATATTTTTTTACAGATTTCTATTAAATAGCTCTTTCTCTGAGTTCCCTCTACATTATGAGTTAATCTTATTGAAATCCATTGCTGACAAGGTTCAAGGAGCCTCTTCGTTCCTAGAAGATGACGTTAATACAGCTGTTTGGATAAAACTGCATGATATTATCTGAATTTAGCTATCCGTGCACTAATCCCACAAAAGGTAATGTGCATGTGAGTGTACTCTAAACCAATTTGATGGTGACTGGATTCAGTTTAAACACACAAAACAGTGTCTCCATATGATTTTTCTCTCCATGCGAGTTTTTAAATAGTTAATAAAATTAGTATTTAGTGAGAGGGGAAAAAAACAGTATTTTCAAGTGACTTATAAAACATTTATATTATAAAATGATTTGGCATTTGAGCCTATTAAAATAGTCTCAAATTTGTTGTTTTTAAAGTGCATTTTAATTAGTTCCATTACATAATCCATTGTTGCCTCTGAACTTTTTTCAAAAATAAAGAGAAGCTATAATTTGTAACACATGCTCCTAAAATAAAATTGCTTCCAATTTATGTGGCTGAAATTTTAGGCACACCATCAAATTGATTGATTTATAACTTTCTCTGTTAGTTAAAAAGGGAAAACTAAAATTTTTGTGGTTGTTGAACATTCCTTCACGGTAACAGATACTGCACTCTCTAACAGTATGTAATAACCGAAACAAACCACCAGGAACTCTGAGGAAAGAAGACAAATGATGAAAAGAAAACTGCCCTTTTAAAATGTTAGCTTTCAACAATCTCAACTATTAGTAAAAGTTCAAGAACTATATAGTCTTGGCAGAGTATCTCAAACTCAGATTTGCGTCTCTAATTTAACCATGAAAGCAAAAACATACTTTTCTTTAAAAACACTAAGCTATAGTGTTTGAAAGAGCAAAAGTATGATCTTGCTTTTGCAAAATATTTTCATCCTTTTTGTTGTTGTTGCTATATTTATAATAAAAAGAATAAAAACTTTTAATTTTTTAATAGATTATTTGTGAATCAGATAGTTTTAGGTGAACGTTTCATTAAAGGAAATGTCCATTTACCTCTGATGCTGATTCAGTTCCCGTATTGTTTATGTCCTCAATCTATTGAATGAGAATTTCATATCATTACATTACATTGGATTTCTGCTTTTTGTTTTTAAACATACAACTGAAAAGTAGTTTAGTTGTGCTTATGGTAAATTTTCAAATTTATAATTTTTGAAATATTTTAATATTCCTCCAAATTAGCCAATTATGTCCTTTTAAATGGAGATTAAACCTTATATTAGTTTTTGCATTTTGATATCAACATCAATATCTAGGGAACAACATATTAAGAAAAAATTAAAATAAAGCCTACCTTTGTAATTCTGGAATTTGAATAATGGACCAAACTCTTATGACCTGGCTGTAAGCTTACAAAAGCAGCAATTGTTAATTAAATTAGTAATATAAACTGAGATACAGAAACATTTCTCCATTCTCTGTCTCTGCCTAACAAAAGGAAAACCTGTCATTAGTAATCAAATCATCATCATGACTATATTTTACAATATAAATACATGGCAAAAATATAACTGACAATAATAAAGTGTGGTCAAAGGAGTAGGCTTTCACATGGCTCGTTTAGAAGGGAAAATAATTCTGACATTCAAAATTGTGTACCCTATATTTTGACTAGATCTAGGTAGGAAAGGGCCTCATTCAAAAGGAGGGAGCTTTTGGCCATTTCTCATAAGAAATATCATTAGATTAATTTGAGGGGCAGGCTAATTAATGTACGTAACAAACTGAGAAATGAGAGAAGATAAATGATTTAAATAATGCAATGTTTGAGAGTTCAGAAAGAGGGAACATAAGCAATAGGAAAATGGGAAAAGTTAGGAAGTAAAAATTCAGATTGTTTATTGTTTTAATTTGATTTTTAACACCAACGAAAGAGTCTGGAAGTAGTTTGTTCCTCACACTGTCTAAGGAAATTGTGTTGCACCTTGTCTTATACTAGGAACTGGACTGGGTCAGTTCCTATTCTTTCATCACCCCACTTTTCTATATTCTCTGTCAAGGAAGAAATAATACATTTTACTAAGATACCAAATTTCTTGAAAAATAAATTATTCTGAACAAATCATTCATTAAAAATAATCTACTTAATTGTTGTTTTTGAGGAAGATTGGCCCTGAGCTAACATCTGTTGCCAATCTTCCTCTATTTTTTGTATGTGAGCCACTGCCACAGCATGGGCACTGATAGACAAGTGGTGTAGGTCCATGCCTGGGAAAGAAACCCCGGGCCACTGAAGCGGAGCACACCAACTCAACCACTAGGCCACCAGGGCTGGCCTCTACTTAATATTTTAATAGTTTGTTTTTAGTAGTTTTGTTCAGAATAATTTGCTTTGTTACAGAATTATTTATTACACTGATTTGCTGTGTAAATGGTGAAGGTTTTATTGAATGATGCATTATACTAAGAAAAACTTTAATGGATCTATAATAAAATAATTACAAAATTATGTCCTTTCAAAAGCATGCTAACAATTCCTCTACAAATCACATTAATCTCTCAATAAAAGGTTCTAGGTTATATGATGAGAAGCCAGACATTGAGAGTATAGGGAAGAGAAATTCTAAATTTCTTAATCTCAAATTTCTTTTTCTTGCTGCTACAGCTTTCTCAGATTTTGATTAGCTTATGGTAAGACAGTACCCTGTACTTGGAGAGGTTTTTTTTTGTTTTTTTTTGCTTTCTTCTTTGCTTATTTTAAATTATTACCAAAACAACAAAAGATAGAATTTTTTTCATTGGGTTTCAACAAACAAGGAAAAAGATGAGTTCATTTAAGTGACTATGGTGTCAGTATATCCACAGAGAACTGAGATATTCAGTTTAGGCATAGCGTTGGCTTTCAGAAGCTACCACTGAAGAGCTGCTTCTCAACTATATCTTTTGATTTATGGAAAGAAAACTCCTTCACAAATCAACTTCCTTTTCTTCCCTTTTTTTCAACACCCCAATCCCCCACCAATATGTTCTCTTTTCTAAATTGATAGATGTTAACCTTGCCCATCAGAGTATCCTCAAAGATAACCAGATTATACTAAATTAAGATTCTCCCCCAAATTTTATTGGTCTTTGGTTCTAACATCTAGTATACAAAGTACCCCCATTTTTAATTCATCATGTGATCCTAGAATCTCAGAACTGGTAATTACCTTGAAGGTCACTCAGCTACTTTCCTGACTCAGGAATCCCTTCTATAGCATTCTTGAATATGCACTTGTACAAGTGGATTTTTCAAACAAACATTAAGAATTTTCTTGACTACCTATGTCATACTTTACCTATTATATTCAAAGATACATTAAATTTTATCAGATTTGAACAGAAAACATACTTAATTGGATTAAAGCAAATTAATTTTAAAATTAAACTTTCTATAGTTGCAAGATGAAATTACTATTAAAAGTTTATTTTGCTGTACCTACACATTCTCAAACAATTTAATAGGCCAAAAGTTTCATTAACCAGGATTATATGGCATCCTGCCATGTAGTATCAAGAGTTAGTAACCAAGTGGTTCTTTTTCATGGTTATATTTTGTTTCCATCTCTCTCTGAGTATCCTACGTCTTCCTCATATTCAAACTCACCTCTTCAACACACACATAGTTTTTCTTTGAGAAACCACTACGTACATATTCAGTCCCCCGGGTTGTAATGGGTCTTAAAGTCTACTGAGCAATCAGTGCTTTTTGAAAAAGGACACAAGATTTAAAAGAAGGAGATTAACCCCGTGTGCATACCCATTATTTGCTGCCAAACACCATATATTTTAATTACATATTTTATTATATTGTATTACCTTATTGCATAATTTATATAGTTACATAGTGATATATTTATATTTATAATATATAATTTATAATATTTATTATAATTGTATTCCCTTGTGAAATTTCATTGCAAAATGAATACTAATCTTTGATGACTGGAGGTGGCAGAGGTAAAATATATACCATCCTTTCCTCAGATAAAGAGGTACAAAGTAATACAATATAGGAAATTCCAATTCTTTTCTATAATTCATCTGGCATGTCATTATTTGCCAGCATACAAGTGGCTATTCATGTCTTGGAAGTGGTTATTTGCAAAGTCTGGGGTAAATAAATTTCTTTGACATGCAAGTATAGCATATGCTTTGCCTTCTTTGTCACTTTTCTTTTTATAAACGTAGTGGAAACTGAAAGGAGCATAGCAAATAGATTTAAGGCACTTAAAGAGGAGGCAAAAAATGTCAAGTACAATTCACAATTAAAATGTTTTTTAAAGAGACAACATACTGTGAAGACTATGTTAGGATATTTGTTAAAATATTGATGAGAGAAGGAGAAACTAAAATGGTTTCATGACATTTTATCTATATATAATATTATCTAGGTAAAACATTAAGTATTTATAGCCCGCTTACTTTGTACCAGGCACTTTTCTAAGTGCTTTGCATTTATTAACTCATATAATCTTATTAATAATTCCGGGAGATAAATACCATTATCATCTCATTAAGCTCAATACATTGATCATCTTTTTGATCTTACAGTGTATACCAGATTGAAGTACATAAACAGGATAATTGTCTTCTGTCATGTTTTCAACTGTATACTACAGATAATTTATAACATAAGTATCAATATATTAAAGAAATTTTGTGAATTGATCAGTTCTCAATAAAATGCAATTATGACTATTAGACTTTAAGTTTCTACGTCATTATAATGACTAATAATTTTGAGAGATTAATGTTTTCTGGAAATTAGATCAGATTCTTGAGTATTTTAAAAATACTTACCAGCCTCTTAGTACTCATGCTCTGATCTAAAAATATATGGGAATTCTCAGTTCATTAAGAGACTATGTAAAATCATACTACTACTTTTCTCTCTTCTAATTTGTCCTCTGTGGCTATGGACAAGTTATAGCTATATGAAGGAAATGACTGTCACACATTTCTCCCCTCTCCTACTCCTGTCCGCAACTTTAAAAAAAGTTAACAAGCTAGCTAATAATACCATTATTAAATAAAATGATTTAATTTGTTTCAAATTCTTGATTAGGAAGATATCCTAATTACACCTTGGTGCTTTATAATAACCAAAAAGTATTTACTGATTGCTATTAAAAGACCAGCATCTTGTTAGATGCTTGTGGATAGTTTATGTATGAAATTGCCGTACTTCTTTGTAAAATCTTCTAACATGTCAGGAAAAATAAGGAGTGTGGACACTGTAAGGAACGTGGACAGAATGGTAAGATGGTAAAGAAGAAAAGTCATCTCAGTATTCAACCTTAAAATAGGCACATTCTGCCCTTATCCTTCTAGGCATTTGACATTAAATATTTGTGCTTAAGATCTTGTTTTCGAGATAGCAGCTATTTAATAGGTCTATGTTATATTAAAATATTTTCATTAGGCAACATACTGATTAGTTTTACTCTGTAAAATTAGTTTCTGAAGCAAATAACAATTTAACGTTTAGTGTGTACCTGCTCAGCCCTTTTTGCTAATTCACGTTGTATCTTCCTCTTTTCTAACATATCCTGTTCAATTCTGCGTTTTCGCTCCTCCTCCGTTCTCTTCCTTTGTTCCTCTTGTCTTTGCTTCTCCATTTCAGCAAATTTACCTTTCACGGTTCCTAAGAATGTATGAAACATGTCTGATATTTTGCTATGTTTCCTTTTTTGCAATTTAATTTACAACTTACCCCTCAGGTTTCTTACCTGTTAGCTTTGGGACATAGGCCTTTTCTACTTTAGAAGATACCTCTTCATCATCAGAAGCAAGCATTTCTTTAATCTAGATGGTTACATAAATTAATATGAACATGTCCAAAGTTTAGACTAAGTCATATTATATGCAGAGTTTGAAATTAGTTTATAACTACAGAAAATTATTTTATAGTTAATATGAAATGTGATTAATGTGAATAATAAAATGTAAATTAAAAAGATGAAAATGAGTATTTGCATAACAATAAAGTAAAATAAAATAACCTCCTGCTTTCTCCTGTTCCATTCTCTCTCTCTAATATATTGTTCTTTTCTTCTTTGCTTTTCGTCTCTAGATCTCCTTTGATTTCTTTCTTCCCTGGCTCTCTGCATGGCTTCAAACTTATCCTTTATATCACCCTTGCCAAGTTTTGGCACATAGGATTTTTGGATAGGTTTAGATGAAGAAAGCAGAATCTTCGTTAGAAGAAAATAAAGAAAAGAAAGTTAAAAAAAATAAGATAAGAGGAAATTAGGTAAAGACAGAGCAGAATAAGCAATATAAGAAATACTTATTGAAACAGAAAATAGAAATGAATTCGAAACCTTTATTTGTACCATCAGAATCTGATTAGATACATTCTAAATCCAAGTATGAAAAATGAAATTACGGAAAACATGAGAGTAAAAATTTTATTAATAAATAGTAAAGAAGTCCCATTTTGTAGATGTGTTTTACTGAAGCTTAAGACTAGTAAAATATAAAAATTGAATACTGGATTCTAATTTAAAACAACCTGTATTTTAGTGACCTACTCCACTATTAAAGATTCAGAGTTTACATCACTTGCTTAAAGGACACGGAGACTAATTTCAATAAATTTGATGAAGTAGAAAACAAAGCAAAAGTTTAGGCTTTAAAATTTAAAGGCTAATTCACACATTAACATTCTTGCTTGCTTCCACGTCTAACATGAGCCAAAGTGGAGGCCAGACCTTTACGTCTCATTTGTGGCTGAAGTGCGCCAGGGTCTTCGTGCACAAGCAGCGATTTATGCTGTTGCTCCTTCTATCCTGCCCATCTAGAGCTTCTTTAAACCAACATTTTGAATGCGTAAGATGGCTGTATCATTCCAAGTAGGATGAGCTCTACGAGGAAAATTCCCAAATGGCAATAGAGCTTCCCAAAGAAGGAAGGCTCTGGTAAAAGACTGGAGAAAAGATTTTCCTCTAGTCTAAAACCAGGAAAGCATATTGTTTTCATCTTTTGAAAATTAAGCTGATCTCTAAAAGAAGTTTCAATAAATAAAACTTCAGTGCCTCAGAACACCAAACATTCTCCCCTAGTGATAAAGACAAATTTTTAAATTAATTTGTGGCATACCCAGCCTCTATCTTATTTTCTACTTATGGTGTCATTGTTCATTTAAGGTTTTTTAAAGTTTATAATTTTGGGGTGTCAGAAACTGAGGTCCCCTTACTACAACTCTCAGTAACTACAGTCAAGAACCAGAAAAAGGCCAAGAGAATTGCAGCTGCCGGAAGAAGGATCCTGGCCTGAGAGTGAATTATCACTTTCTCCTAAGAGTATGCATCAAATCTGGTTTTTTAATACTAAAAAAAAAAACTCCTAAGACTTATCAAGATATTAAATTCTAAAGATGGTAGCCATTTCACTATCATTCACAAATAATCATGCTTCCTAGATTAGAATCCAGTGAAATGAAATGAAAATACCACACTCAAGACCAGCCTGTGAATTTTATCTTTTCTTATGTTTTACATCTTCACACTGTTACCATGAACTTCTGAATATGACCTTTCCACCAAACAACTGCCCTTTCACCAATTCTGCAGTCAATCTCACATTTCCTCCATTTTTTTTTTTAACTTTTGAGACTTACCTCAGCTTTTTGGGAAATATCATTCATGTTTGCTCTTGGGTGTGGTCTTGGGGTGATTATGAAGCTTTGTATATCTTTGCACCTGAAAAAATGTATTAGTCTTGAATAAGAATTTTTAATGACAGTTTTTTAATATGCTATGTATTATTGTGAACAGAAATAGCATGTTAATTGCTCCTCGAAACATACTGATATAATCTAGGCAAGTAACAAATTGTGATAACCCTTAGCTCCTTTTTCCAAGATACAGGGTATTGAAGGTACGAGGCTCATGGTGTTACAAGATCCTTGTAAGATTATGGGCCAGAATAGCTTGGTGAACATATCAAGTGCACTTGCAAAGAAAGTGTATTCTGCAGTTATTGGGTGTATTATTCTATAAATATCAACTAGGTCAAGGTGGTTGATCCTGTTATTTGGATGTTTTATGTCATTACTAAATATTTTGGGGGGGCGCCTAGTTCTTCTATCAGTTTTCAACTAAATGGAACTATTTCTTCTTTTAATTCTGTGATTTTTGTTTCACGTAATTTCAAGCTCTTTTAAGTGCATTTACATTATGACTGTAATATGTTCTTTTTGAATTGACCCTTCCATCAGTATGAAATTTCCCTCCTCTTACTTCACTGTTTTACATTCTTCTGATATTAAAATAGACATAACTTTCTTAAGTTTACTTTGCATGGTATATAATTTTCTACCCATTTACTTTCAACCTATCTATATCTTTATATGTAAAGTATATCTCTTGGACACAGCATATAATTGGTGCTTGCTTTTTAAAAAATCAGTTCTGGGGCGGGCCTGGTGGTGCAGTGGTTAAGTTCACACGTTCGGCTTCTCGGCGGCCTGGGGTTCGCTGGTTCGGATCCCGGGTGCGGACATGGCACTGCTTGGGAAGCCATGCTGTGGTAGGCATCCCACGTATAAAGTAGAGGAAGATGGGCATGGATGTTAGCTCAGGGCCAGTCTTCCTCAGCAAAAAGAGGAGGATTGGCAGTAGTTAGCTCAGGGCTAATCTTCCTCAAAAAAATAAATTAAAATAAAATTAAAAATCAGTTCTGATAATATCTGTCTTTTAGTTGCAGTGGTTACCAAATTAATGTAATTATTTAATGTAATTATTTATATGCATGGACTTAAGCCTAACATTTTACTGATTGTTTCTTGTTTGCCCTCTCTTCTTTTGTTCCTCTATTATTCTTTTCCTTTCTATTTCTAGATTAATTGAATACTTTTTAGAATTTTATTTATGACTTTAAAAAAAATTCTACCAGCTTTACTAAGGTATAATTGATGTACAATAAACTACATTTTTTTTTCTTTTTTTGAGGAAGATTAACCCTGAGCTAACATCTGCTGCCAATCCTCCTCTTTTTGCTGAGGAAGACTGGCCCTGAGCTAACATCCATGCCCATCTTCCTCTATTTTATATGTGGGACACCTGCCACAGCATGGCTTGATGAGTGGTGTGTAGGTTCGTGCCCAGGATCTAGGCTGGCCCCTAAACTACACTTTTTAAAACTGTACAATTTGATAAGTTCTGACATATGTATTGTACCCATGACACCATCACCACAATCAACATAATGAATATATACATTACCCCAAAAAATTTTCTCAGACTCTTTACCTTCCTCTTCTTCTTGCCTCTCCCACCCCCAACCCCTGGCAGATATGCTTTCTGTCACTGTAGATTAGTTTAAATTTTCTGCATATGGAATCATATAGTATGCACTCTAATGTCTGGTCTCTTTCACCCAGCATGACTATTCTGAGATTCATCCAGGTTATTGCAAATATCAACAGTTCATCCCTTTTTATTACTGAATATTATTCCATTGTATGAACATACCACAATTTGTTAACCATTCATCTATTGATGGACATTTGGGTTGTTTCCAGTTACTATTATAAATAAAGCTGCTATGAATACTCATGTACAAGTCTTTGTGTGGACATATTTTTTTTATTTCTCTGGGATAAATAAAGTATAATGACTAGGCCTTATGGTAGATTTATGTTTAACTTGGTAAGAAACTACCAAACTGTTTTCGAAGTGGTTGTACCATTTTATCTTCCCACCAATAGTGCATGAGAGTGACACTTTTTCTATATCCTCACCAACACTTGGTATAGTCTTCTTAATTTTAGACATTCTAAAGGTATATAGTGACATCACATTATGGTTTTAATTTACATTTCCATAATAACTGATGATATTAAACATCTTCTCATGTTTCTTTTCTACCTGTAAATATTCTTTGGTGTAAGTATCTATTCATATCTTTTGCCCATTTTATTACTGGGTTGTTTATTTGCCCATTATTAAATTTTGAGAGTACTTTATATATTCTGGATAGAAGGCCTATATCAGATGTATAATTTGCAAAGATTTTCTCCCAGTCTTTCACTTGTCTTTTCATTTTCTTAGCAGTATCTTTTGAAGAGCAGAAGTTCTTTATTTTGACAAAGTCCATTTTATCAATTTTTTCTTTTATGGTTTGTGCTCTCGGTGTTGTACTGGCCTAAGTCACAATCAAGAAGAACTTATCCTACATTTTCTTCTAGAAGTTTTATAGTTTTAGGTTTTGCATTTAGGTCTTTGATCCATTTTGAGTTAATTTTTGTATATGGTGCAAATTCCTTTTTTTGCATATGGATAACAATTTTTCTAGGATCATTTATTGAAAAAACGTATCCTTTCTCCAGTGAAATGCTTTTGTACCTTTGTCAAAAATCAATTGACCATACATGTGTGGGTCTACTTCCGGACCCCCCATCCTGTTTCATCAATCGATTTGTCTCCCTTGATGCCAATACCACATTGTTTTTCTCTTTTTTTTTTTTTAACTATAGTCACCATGCCACAGTCTGGACTAGTATACTTAATAATGGGGCTTGAGAAAGGTAGCGTAACTCTGACTGTGTTCTTTTTCACAGTTGTTTTGGCTATTCTAGGTCCTTTGTATTCATACAGAAATTTTAGAATCAGATTGTCATTTTCTGTGAAAATGCCTGCTGAGATTTTGACTGGGATTGCATTGGATCTGTAGATGGATTTGGGGAGAACTGACATCTTAATAATATTGAGTCTTCTGATCTATGAACACAGTATACCTCTCCATTTATCTACTTCTCCTATATTTTTTCTCAGAAATGTTTCATCATTTTCAGTGTGCAGATCTTTCACGTCTTTTGTGAGATTTATCCCTAATTTCAAATTTTTGATGCTACTATAATTGGTGGTGTTTTTTAGATTTCAATTGATGATTGTTTGTTGCTAGCATATAGATATATATTTTTGTATTCTGACCTTATATCCTGCTACCCTGCTAAAGTAACTTCTTAGTTCCATCGGGTTTTTTGGAGATTCCATCAGATTTTCTACATAGACAATTATATCATCTGTGAACACAATTCTACTTTTTCCTTTCCAATCTGGATGTGTTTTGTTTCTTTTTCTGGCCTGATTGTACTAGCTAGAACCTTCAGTACAATGTTAAATAGAATTAGAGAGAGCAGACATCTTTGCCTTCTTCCTGATCTTAGGGGGGAAATGTTCAGTCTTTCACCATTAAGTATAATTTTAGCTACAGATTTTTCTTAGATGCCCTATATCCGATTACGTTGCTGTCTACTTTTACGGTGCTGGAGCGATGTCAGGAATGGATGTTGGATTTAATCTAATTTCTTTCTGTGTCTATTGAGATAATCATATGGTTTCTATTTTTACTATGGTGAATTACATTAATTTATTTTCAAATGTTAAATCAACTTTACATTCCTAGGATAAGCTTCATTTGATCATGTTGCATTATCCTTTTAACATACAAATAAATTCAATTTGATAAAATTTTGCTAAGAAATATTGCATCCATGTGTATGAGGGACATTGATCTCAATGTCCTTTTTATTTTTATACAGTTTTATTTATACAGTTTTTTATTTATTTTTATTTATTTATACAGTTTTATTTTCCTGTAATGTCTGCTTTTGCTAACAGAGTAATACTTCTCTCACAGAATGAGTTGGGAAGTATTTCCCCTTCGTTAATTTTCTGTAAGAGTTCACGGAGAACAGGTATTATTTTTTCCTTAAATGTTTGTAAGAAGTTCCCAGTGGAACCATCTGGAGCTAAAGTTTTCTTTGTGGGAGGAGACAATATGATGAGGTGGGTGGGACATTATTCCATGTAATTATTAACAAGGTCCTAACTTTTGTTGTTTAGTGGGTCTGTGGGTGTTTATTACTTCATTAACAATAATTACCTAATAAAACAGGCCATGCATGGATGAGAGCATCATTAACTAGGTTTATGAGTCATCTAATTCTATGTGCCTGAGATGAAAATAACAAAGAGCTCCAGTCCTGTTCTTTTCCCTGAGCTATTGTATCAAATCTAGAGTTACCAATAGATATTTCTTGTATAACCAACAAAACCTACCCTGTGTTCTCATAGCTTCTCAAACCTTAGAGTTATTTCTGGTTCATTCTTCTATATCTCCTAAATTTGTCAAGATTTGTGAATGTTTCTTTCAGACTTGTTCTTATGTATTACTTCACTATTTCCACTGCCCCCATACTAATACAGGCCTTCATCACCTCATGCTTTGATTGCCAGAATTTGATAATCAGCCCTAAATCCAAATTCCAACCCTACTGCTTCCTAGTTAGGATTAGATGAGAAAACCTATGTGAAAAACTCTAGAATAACACCTAACATTAGTTAGATAATTTCATCACTCATGGTCTTTTCATCACTACAATTTACCATCTTCAGTAAAAAACTATACTTCTCTGCTAGTGAGCATATATTAACATAGTGTTTGTGTAATTTGAAAGAGTGATGCCAAAGGGTATGAGGAAAATTTGGGCAATCTCACATGAGATTATAAGGATTGATAAATTTTAGCTGAATTAACTGGCCAGAGAGAACTTCAAGAAGCCTTTTTTTCCTGGTGAAATGAAAGCAAATTGCGTGGCTTGGTGACAGTGAAGAATTAGCCTGTCAAGAGTAGTCCTGGAGAATAAATGAATTAGGCAGCCCTCTTTGTCTAATTTTTTTTAAATCCTCAGGTTATATCTTGACTTATTTATATTTTCAGAATAAAATAATATTGACTTTTTAAATTTAGCATGAGAAAAAAATACTTAAAATAGTTTTTAAATGTTGTTTCAGTATTCTGAGCTCTCAATTTGAAAGTTTGTGAAAATTCAAACAGTACTAACCTTAACTTTTTTGGTTAAAATATAAGCAAGTGATCCCTTCCTGATAGTTTTCTCTGTTCTGCATTTTGAGGATAAAAAAGTTGTAGCAAAATAAGTTCACTAGCTTTTTGTTTTAGGGAATTGTTTTTTAAGGTGTAGATTAGAAACCAATAGGACTCATATCTCTTAAATAGTTTTATGTTAGAGAAAAAAAATTCAAAATCAAGCAGATAAATATTTATAGGATTCCTTTACAGATAATTTAAATAAGTGTGACTGGGGCCAGCCCAGTGGCCAAGTGGTTAAGTTTGAGCGCTCTGCTTTGGCGGCTGGTTTGTTTTGCCGGTTTGGATCCTGGGCACAGACATGGCACCGCTCATCTGGCCATGCTGAGGCGGCGTCCCACATAGCACGGCCAGAGGAACTCACAGCTGGAATGTGCAACTATATACTGGGGGGCTTTGGGGAGAAGAAGAAGAAAAAAAAAAAGGTTGGCAGCAGATGTTAGCTCAGGTGCCAATCTTTAAAAAAAAAAAAGTGTGACTCTGTCTGGTAGAACAACAGTGTATTTCAGTTGCTAACGCAGTTGTCTTTCTGTGCTAAACCAATGTCAACGTTTGGTTTATTAACTTCACAGGAAAGAACTCTGTTCCAGAGTCATTGTTTGTATTGTCTGATCTAAACCCACTGTCTCTGTAATACATCCTTTGATCACAATATGAATAAAATTATGATGATAATAATCCAAGCTAACACTTATTGAGCCTTTACTGTGTGCCAGGTAATGTGCCAAGTGGTTAACAAGCATTATTTCATTTACTCCCCACAATAATCCTTTAAGGTAAATACTATTAACACTCTCTCAAAAAAATTTCCAAACCCAGTAATTTAAAATTCTTAAAATATTAACATGAGAATAATGTCTCAGAGTTTATCTAATAGGATTTGAAGTCTTCTGTAAATTGTTACAGATGGGAAAACTGAGACTTAGAACTAAGGCAAGTATTACTTGCCCAAGACCACACAACTAACGAGTGGTGGACATAGGATGAAAACAGGCTGTCTGACTCCAGAGTCTGCATTCTTACCCATCGTATTATGCTGATACCAAGAAAACAGTACAACTGTGTGTGTGGGAAAGGGGAATACCAATCAGCTCATAAGGTTTTACCTCCTGGTGTAATCAACAGAAACTTTAATCCAATTATTTCAGAACCACAATTCTGAGCAACAGAAGTATGTTGGAGGCCAAAAAGGCATGATTGATAGTACTCTCTACATTTAGTGAATTTGTAATCTTTAGCTGGCAACTGGCAGTAGAACATGGTGCTGGTGAGAAACACGTATTTTGCCCATGTGAGCAGCACAGAGTTTTATTTAAGGAAGTATATTTCCTTTTAAATTGATGACATGCTAGCAGTTACTCTTGGAATTACTTGGAGTTAAGCAGAACACAGAGTTAGGTTATTAAATGATTCTCAGGTACTGAATGAAACGCAGTTCTATATCAGCTGGTTGTGGTTTAGAATTTATTTAGTGAACTCATTCATGTGTAATAAATCAGGGACTGTTTTAGTCTGTGATTTTTAAAGTGCCCAAGTCAGCGACATGCAAGTAGCACACCTATTGTTGGAATTAGTGATTGTGAAGAATCAAGTAACAATATTCACATGTATGTCATTCTCTTGATTAACAAACATACTGATCCATCTCATCATTTTGCTAAACTGCCAAGAGTACAGAAGGTTTCTGAATTTCTTATCTAACAGAACATTCCTGAACAATGGACTCCTAAAGTAGCCAAATTCACTTTTAGTTGTACAATGACAGCGAGAATTTTGGTTTTATGAAGAGGCTTTTTAAAGCATTAACTGATTCCAACAAAGTCATGACATGGGCACTGTGAAATGTTCAAAAATTTGTTGAATGTCACACATCTTACTCAATCTCAACACTAAACCATAAACTCATCAAGGAAGTTCCTTTGGAAGGGAGTCACAGACAGTGACCTTCAGCCAAGGAAGGGAGCCATAATGCTCTCTAAACTGCAGCTGAAATTTTCCAGTTTCCTTAAATCCTCTCCTTTCTCTCTCCTACTACCCTCTCTCCATCCTCCCTCCACAATGCCCTAAATACTCATGCCCTCTCTCCCAGAAGGGTACAATCACCTTCAACTCTGCCAAAACTGCCTTCCTCTCTTATATCAGCCACTAGGGACCATGCCTTGGACTAAAGAATAACTCCTCAATATCTAAATGACCATAATTTTATGCGGTGCAACGTGTATTATGAAATTTACAAATTCAGAACAAATGGCATATACAAGTTCAATCTTGTCATAACTTTTCATAAGCCCTCTGTCATACAAAAATTTACAAACCCATGTATTTTTACATTTGATAAAAGATTAATACAAATATGTAAATTGAAATCTTCCAAAATATTCTACCATAACTTTTGTTGCTTAAGGACCTTTGTAGCAAAATATTCAGAATTATAAGTACATCCTAATGATAATTTCTCAGTTAATTGTTGGTTTTTCAAACACATTAAGAAAACAGTGATGGTGGAAAAAGCACTGGAGTTAGAGCCAGAAAACTTGGATTAGAGTTTCTGTTTAGGTCATTTCTTAGAGGTATGGTCTCGGACAAACCAGTTAACTTTTGTGATCTTCAGTTTAATATGTAAAATAGGCATAATAATGCTTTTCTCATTATATTACCAAATAAAACGGACAGTTCCCTTCTTCTGAACGTCACTGCTACATCTGACACTCCGTCACTCCTTCCTTCTTGAACTCCTCCTCACTCGGCTCCAGGACGCCATTCTCTCCCTGTTCTTTCACATCTCTGACCGTTCCTGCTTTGCCTCTCTCCACTTCTTGGATGTTGTTTGCCCCCACATTTCCATCTTTGCCCTTTTCTTCTCACATTACACCTTTTCTTCAGCGATTGAATACACTTTGGGAGTTTAAATTACTTCTGTAGCCTCATCTCTCTCCACACCACTCTCCCGCTCTATCACCCATACTGACACACTGGCACATCTCAACCCTTTGCACAGCTGGCTCCCTCAGCTTAACGTTCTACCATTCCCTTATTCTCTTAGCTACTTCCTACTCATCCTTTAGTTTTTAGGTTAATTGTCTCTTTTCTCCAGGAAACCTTCCTTGACCCCAAAAGACTGGGTTAAGTGCTCCTCCTGTGTGTGGCCCTAGCATCCCCATGTTTACCCCGATTGTAGCATTTACCAGAATGTATGGCAATGATCCACTTTCTTCACCACCTCCTCTGTCAGAATGCGAACTCTTTGAGAGTAGAGACTGTATTTTACACACCATTGTATCCATAGCACTTAGCGTGTGCCTGGCTTATAGAAGACATATATAATAACTGTTTACCAACTAAGTAAATCCTGCCAACTTCAAGGTGAAGCATTTTATAAACAGTTAAGGATTGTCTGGATGTAATGTATGATTATCATTATGATTATCATTATGCAAGAATACGATATAAATAGAATACACCATTCATTACACAAATATTTATTAAGTATCCACTGTGTGCCAGGCACTCTGCTAGACACTGAGAAATACAGCACAGAATAGACAGACACTCCCCCTATTCTCATGTTGTTAACAGAATCTGGGCCAAAACTCTCAACAGAAGCCTTGGAACAGGATTTTAGTGGTCCAGTCTGCTTTGCCATCTGCAGACACAGATAGGGTTCTAACATCGACCACAGTTGGTACAGAATTGAGAGGCAGCATACACCATACCCCAACCTTCCAGTTAGACGCCTAAGATCAACAACTTCCACTCTCAGTCCCCATTTTGTACTTCTCTTACTTCCACCCACACTTTCATCTGTACATCTGCTAGACTTTATGCTCCTTTCGCAGATTACAGAGGATTAGTTCCTCTGAGGTGCCCAGCTCAGGCCTGTTAAATGATAAATTATAGTTTAAAATAAACCCCAAAAGTCATCATGGAAGGATTTTCAATATCCATGTAGTAATCATAAAAACTAAGAAGTCTAAAAGATCTCATTCCTTTGACTCAACGTTTACTCCCTTAATAAACTGTCTGTACTATATTTTTAAATCTGCTGTTGGACATTTACAGAGGATTTGTTTTTTTTTTTTTTTTTGAGGAAGATTAGCCCTGAGCTAACATCTGCCGCCAATCCTCCTCTTTTTCCTGAGGAATACTGGCCCTGAGCTAACATCCGTGCCCATCTTCCTCTGTTTTATGTGGGACGCCTGCCACAGCATGGCTTGAGAAGCGGTGTGTAGGTCCACACCTGAGAACCAAACTGGCGAACCCCAGGCCACCGAAGCAGAACATGTGAACTTAACTGCTGTGCCACCGGGCCGGCCCCCACACTTACAGAGGACTTTTAAATTACTCTCTTGGAAACATATTCTTAAATTCCAAATATCCATTCAATCTTTGACTCATTTTATCATCTCCTCCCACTTTCATGCTTTTTACACGTATTATTAGTCAACGTTTCACTTACTAGGCTATAAACTCATGTGGAATTGGCTGCTTTATTTAGCACAGAGGCCCCAGGCCTTCCTTCTATTTTATACAGTTATGCTTACCAGAAATACTATTATATATTTAGTATCATACAAATACTATTGACTTATGCTTACCAGAAATACTATGTATATGTTTAGTATTCATATGTATCACTCTCATTTTGATTAACAGACTTAAAAAATGAGAAACTATAAAATTCAAAATACTCACTTTAAAAGTTTTCTCTCCTTCAGAATGCTGACTAACATTTTCAAATTATCAAATCTTTTCAGTAGGCACCAGAATCCAAATGTGGCGGGGACACAAAGTTACCTCAGTTGCTACTGGGAAGCTAAATTAACAGTTTCTTCAGAGCTCTTCATGATTTTAAGTATACATAATTAGTAAAATGAGGTTTATAAAGTTCCAGAGTAACTTCTAGCCATGATTCTTTTGATTTCTAACAGTCACAGCTCGCCATTCTTTGTGCCTTCATCCAGGCCTAGCAGGCTGTCTGCTCAACCACTGCCTTCTCTCTCCCTCTGTGCTCCTTAGCTCTCGTCTATGCCTCCAGCTCGGAGGATGTCAACTGCAGCGCATCAGAACTCTCATCTGCCTTGTCAGGCCTTCTGCAGGTTCCCTTGGTCCTTCTGGTTTCCCTTGTCTCCTCCCATTCCTTCAACCTCCCATCTGGACAAATGTATTCAATAGCCTGTTTCCACCTCCAAGATGATTTTTTAGCCGCTTCCTTACCAATGAAGTATTTTCCAAAACTAATTATAATAGAAATGGCGATTTTCTCCACTTCACCCTGAGCATGGATGTTTTTCCCCTTCAGTCCCTGACACCTCTAAATGTGTTTAGGTTTCTAGGTGTATCCGGCATAAACTTAAAAAATTTTTATATTGTTAAACATCGTAGACATATCAGTCTTATCTATCTCTATTTAATTTTCATTATGGAAAATTTCAGACATATACAAAATTAGAGAGACTAATATAATGAACCCCCATATACTCATCACAAAGCTTCAACAATTCTCCACTTTTTCCATTGTTTTCAACAATTACAAAGTCTGTTTCATTTATTTTGTGCAACATCTACTGCAGGATAAGACACAAATATTTTATAGATGCTTTAAATCCTAAGCACTATGCAGTACGTCCTCCTACCCCCTCAGTAGTATGCCTCGAAGCAAACCTCCTAACTCTTGCCTTTTATTCTCTCTCGGGAAGACTTCAAAGTAACCACTAAAAGAAAATGGGTAAGTCCTCATTTAATGAAGTCATTAATAAAATTAAGTTACATATATAAATGAAATGTAAGGATTTTTTTCAAGCTACAATATATTAGAGGAAAGACCTGGAGTCTCTATACTGAATAAAGGAGAAGGGTGGAAACTAACAACTGAATCTCTCTTACGTGCCACACACTACGTGGTTTCCACGTTACTTCATAAATTTAGCGGTGATGAGTATGAAGAACTAAGAATAAACTGGAAAAGATGAATGAGCTAAAATGAATAAATGTTTATTCATTCAAGAAGCATTTATTGAAGATCTTTCTACAATGCGCTAGACAGAGCATAAGGCCCTATATATAGAAAGATGAAGAGCATAAAATATCTCTTTTCATGGAGCTATAGTCTAGATGGGATAAAAGATAATTACCAAGAAAATATAATAAGGCTTAAATTTTTAGTTAGAAACTAACTTATTTAAGTAACATCTGAAAGTGGGTAATAAAAATAAGCTCAGTGACATTAAAGAAAATGCCCCCACTGGAAGAAAGGCTGCGAATTAGAAGAGTGGGTCTCAAAACTTTTTGGGCTCAGGGCCGAATATCTGGACCTATTACTGAGGACTAGAGAGTTTTTGTTTATATAGATTATATCTATAGATATTTAATGTATTGAAAATTAAAACAGGATTTTCAAATATATACTTATTAAGTTATTTAAATTAATAATAACAAACCCATTATATGTCAATATAAACACATTTTATGAAAAATAACTATATTTTCCAAAATAAAAATAATTAGTAAGAAGAGCGGCACTGTTTTACATTTTTGCACATCTTTTTAATATCTAGCTTAATAAAAGACAGGTACTCTCATATCTCATTCAAACTGTTGTGACACGTTGTTTTGACTGAAGTTTATAAAGAAAATATGGCTTCACACAGATATGTGATTGGAAAACGAAGGACTTTATAGGCCCATAAAAGGTCACGGGGACTCCCAGGGACTCTAAGACCACATTCTGAGACTTACTGAATTATAGGAAAGAACAGTCTATCAAGTCATGTCAGGTCCCATTGTAAAAAGGGTGAGCAGTCCCTCATTGCATTTTAGAACGCTAAATGAAGATTAGTTTAACGACTCAATTCCTATACTCAGTAACCTGAATTTTAAAGGATTTTATATCTGGAATCTCACAGACTTTTCTTAATCTAGTATTAAGTGACTTTTCTTCTGTCCAAGCAGACAGATGCAATGTCCTTGGCCACCCTAAAGGGGCAGCAGCAACACAACAATTCAGCCCCACTGCACTTTTCTAAGTGTCTGAGATCTCAGGCAAGCCAGCTGAATTATCATCAAGACTAGTAGAGAGAAAACACTGACCAAAGGGTCAGCTTGAACATGTGGCTCATCAACAAGAGTTTGGTCATAATAAAGAAAGCTGGGACAATGAAGAGATGAAACAAGGCCATTCTAGCACATTCAGATCCACGTTAAATGAAGACAACTAAGTATCTATCACAGGTTTCAGAGGGAATATTGCAATATTGCTATAGCCTGCCCATGATTTATCAAAAAGCTTGTATTTTTTTTCACATTTGACAGATTAGGTCTGTATTTCTAATATAGCATTTTTGTGAGAAGGACAACCTACCGTATGCCAGACATTATGACTGGTGATGGGATATACAATGTATGAGATAGCCTTTGAAATCAAGTTGCTTTCTAGAGTGAAACAGATGGGACCACAAGTAATTATAATACAAAGTAGTAGGTGCTATAATAGCAGCATATACACACGGTTAAAGAAACATGGAAAAGTCATGGAAAAGACTATGGAAGGGTTAAGCAGGGAGCTGGGGTTAAGGAAGGTTACACAGAGATGGTGACATTTGATTTAGACCTTGAAGGATAAGCAGGATTTCATAAAGTAGAAAAGTGGGTAAGGGCATCCAGGGAAACAAAGCAACATGAGCAAAAACACCAATGTCTGACAATCCACTGCAAATTTGGGGAGCTGTAAGTTGTCCAGCGAATCGACGGTAAAACTAGAAAGACAGGCTGGGCACAGACTGGGAAGATTCCTAAATGCCACATTAAGAAAAAGTTTAGACTTGATCCTATAGGCAAGGGGGGGCCAGCAAGGGATTTTTAAGCAGGAATGTGACTTAATCTGGTATGCATTCTAGAAAGAAAAAAGAGACTCTGATAGCAGTGCAGAAAATTGGAGTGAAATGGGGAAAGACTACAAGGAGGAGGACAAATACAGAGGGAAGATGAGTGCCTGAATTAAGAGTGGCATTAGGAATGAAAAGTTGGAGGAGACACCTTAGAAGTGGGATTGACAGGAATGGTGACCCATTCATCCACTTATTTAACAAGTATTTATTAAGCTCCTACTCTATGCCAGGCCCTATCCTAGGCTATGGAGAGATCACCATGAACAAAAGGACAAAGTCTCGGCCTCTAGGGAACTGACATTGTAGTGGAGGCAATATCGTAAGAACTTTGGCCAGTTAGATTTGGAGGGGAGAGGTGAGGAAAGGAATACTGTCAAGAATTAACTCCAGGGGCCGGCCCCGTGGCCAAGTGGTTGAATTCACCTGCTCCACTTCGACGGCCTGGGGTTTCGCTGGATCAGATCCTGGGCGCAGACATGGCACCCTCGTCAGGCCACGCTGAGGTGGCATCCCACATGCCACAACCAGAAGGACCCACAAGTGAAATATACAACTATGTACCGGGGGATTTGGGGAGAAAAAAAAGAAAAGAAGATCGGCAATAGTTGTTAGCTTAGGTGCCAATCTTTAAAAAAAAAAGAATTAACTCCAGGTTTCTAGTTTGAGCAAATGGGTGGACAGGGTTACCATTTATTGAGATTAAATTTAAAAGCATGTTTGAGGGGTCAGAAAATGAGTTCAGTTTTGAACAGGTTTTACTACCTGTCAGAGTTACATGTGGGGTCTGGTCATACATGATGAAGAATCATGGATTTTTAGGACTCATCATCTAAGGACTAAAAGATCACTTAGTCCAACCAGCTTCATTCATCACGTGAAAAAACGAGAAGCACAGAGAGATTCGCTGACTTATCCGAGGCTGCAAGTTGTTCAGTAGCAGGAGAAGGAACTAGACTCCAGGTTTCTTGACTTTTAATTAACTACTCATTTCCATCTAGCATTCTCCATTTTTTACCTAAGAACACGAAACCTTTTATATATATACATATATATATACATATATATATATATATATATATAAAATATGCCCAATGGTAATACTAACATTGGTAACAACTGGCATAGCAATTAGTGAGACAGACTTCCAGAAGTTTTTGAAAATGATTTAATGGCCTGATAAAATATGTTTCAAGAACAGGATATACTTTTGGGCTGTTATAAAATAATTTCCAGGGTGAATATTAAGGTATGAAGCTCAGGCTGTGAGACAAGATGTAAGTCTCACAGAAGAATATAATATTAAGTACAACAGATCTATCTTAAAATATGCATGCTAATGTTTCTGTTCTAGAATTTCATTGAACCTGTTTGACCTCTAAATTTTCTAAATTTAATTAATTTTCCTTGACTTTTTTTAGATTTGCAATTAAAATATTTCAAGACGGCAAATAACGCAGGAAGAAGAAAAGAATTTTAAATCCTACCTCTCTATCCTTTATAATGAACTGTTTTATTGTGTTAATGTATTATCTCCTTTTTCAAGGAGAACAGAATTCTCAAGACAGTGACAGCTTTAAATCTGCATTTCATTAAACTCAAGTAAATTCTTTGTCTCAAATTTTAAGAAGGTTTTAGACAGAACACTTAACCATATACTACAAGTCAGTGTTAAAACCTACCTCTTTACAGCCGTTGGAACAAACAACGTTGTTTTGAACTTCATAAAATAGCCTAAATTTTTCACTTGTACAAGAAATGTAAATTTAAATATAATGTAACTATTACATTTAATTAATGAGGGTTTTAACCTTATACTTTAAAATTTATATTACAAAATCTGATCACAATTCAAAAACATGAAATTACATCCAATTTTACCCATCAGAAATAGTAAGATTTGTTTTCTCCTGCCAATACACAATTCTTCCCTGATAACCAAGAACCTTATTTTCAAGCTTCCTTGACATTCTTCTGTATTAATAATCTATAATATTTTGCATTCATGTGACTGTATTTTTCAAAGAGGATTCACCATACCATGAGCCTCTGAAAGGTAAGCACTGTGTTCTACTCCATTCTTTATCTTTACTGTCTCACACAACAACTAGGACACAGTACAAGCTCAATTCATATTTGATAGAGTGGATGAATGACAAAGAGGCAACAAGAAAACTAATCCAAAATCAGCCCAAGTAAAGCTTATGATTGAAATCTCCAAAACAAGGGCCGATGATGAGGATGCATGAATGAATGAATAATAGAAAATAAAATAAAATGGAGCAGGTTTACATTAAACTAGATATCACGAAAAACCAGACATTCGGGGCTTTAGGAAGTTGGCTTCCCAAGCTAATGGACGTGGTCGTCCATGGAGGAGCTGGTCTCCTCACCCTCTGCAAGTGGAAGACAGCTTTCCGATGAAGGACACAGCTGGGACTGGGAAGCCCCAGGCCTCTGGCTCCAAACAAGCGGGTGGGGTGAGGAGGCAGAGGAAGGTCAGGAGTTAGCTCTTCTTTAGGACCAATCTCTAGGCGTCGCAAAAACTCTCCTGAACGCTTCTAAGACGGCGAGGGAGGCGGATTGTTTAAGGGTTCCTAGGAAAGATTTTTTTCCCAGAACTATCTCCCCTGTGCTTTTTAAAATCTCAACAGTTAAAATATTTTATTTGTCTTAGTTAGAAATACATGGTCCCTTCCAGCTCAAATTGACACTAGCAATTAGTGTCCAGGAATGTTAACCTCCTCTTCCCATTCCCATGATCACATCATTTAAGAGAAGGATTGCTAACCAAGAGGTATGTAAGACATTGGAAGTCCAGGTTCCTGATGCCAAGTCCAGCGGACTTCCCATCATATCCCGACTTCAGATTTGCCGTAACACTTAGATCAGGGACTCAAGTGCATACTCAAGTGTGCGGGCTCAGGTACTGCAAATGTAATGTAAGTTAATGTTACATAGCAGAATTGACAGGTAAGGGAAATGAGTGATGACTAGTTGTAAAACAATAGGGAACGTTGGAGACTGTGTCAAAATGAGAGTGTGTGCCCTGTCTGAGGGGGGAGCCACTACTTAGATCCAGGGTATTGTTGCTATGCAGAAATGTGGATCCAGTTTTATCAAGATCTTTCAATTTTTCAAGAAAGGCTAGAAATCCATATTTTAATATAAAATGTACAAGTTTTTATGTATGTCTGCGGCTGAAAGTGGCTTTTTGGCTGCCAATTTGTGGCCCTTGATCTAAATGAACAGACAGCACTGAGAAAATGGAAAAAGACAAAGGGGAGGCCTATTTTGGCCAGAAAGAGGGAGGCAGAGTCAAAGGGGAGGAAAGGACGGGAAAGAGGCACAGAAAGAAGGTGGAAGTCAAATTTCACTAACTTCAAAACCCAGCCGAGGGAGCCCCAACCTCCCTGTCTTCTAATCGGAGATCAAAAAGGAAGAGATGACAAGACGGAAAAAAAGGAGGAGAGGGCAGAAAAAGAACCAGCTATTGAACACTTACTGGATGGCAGATGTATCAGATGCTTTCACACAGGTAGCCTCGCTGAGATCTGGCAACTCAAAAAAAAAAAATCCTATGCATCAGGAAAAGAAGGAAATCTATCAGAATATTAACAGATGTGTCCGATTTTGAGAGCCCCTTTTCCATTCTCTATAACTTTTCTTTCTTTTGAGGAAGATTAGCCCTGAGCTAACATCTGCCGCCAATCCTCCTCTTTTTGCTGAGGAAGACTGGCCATGAGCTAACATCCGTGCCCATCTTCCTCTACTTTATATGCAGGATGCCTACCACAGCATGGCTTGATGAGCAGTGCCATGTCCGCACCTGGGATCCGAACCGGCAAACTCAGGGCCACCAAAGCATAACCTGTGCACTTAACCGCTGAGCGACTGGGCCTGTCCCCCATTCTCTGTAATTTTTAACCATATATATAATATGGTGGTATTAACTTTATAATAAAAAACAAATTTGACTAAGAGTTAAATAAGTTGGATTTCTGGGTAAAAATCCACCCCTCCAGAGTGTAGAAAGTATACTACCATAATTCAAGCCAAACTATGCTCTGAATATTTAAATAGAAAAAGAAAATATAACAATCCCAATTCCAGGTTTGTAAATAATACCTAATTTTGCAATTATAAAACCAGAAGAAAGAGAACATGAAAGAAAGAAATGACCACAGAGTAATCAAATAAGAACAGAAAGTTAAGAATGTTGTAGGTCATTTCCCCTCTAAATTATAAAGCAGACTACCAAGACGTTTTCTGTGTGTGCGTGGCCTACACACTGTAAAACATACTGAGGCCTCTCTTCTGTAAAAGCTTGGAGACATCTGCCATCTGCGATATACTTTTCTACGTTTACTGCATTGTTCGCTGCCTTTTAGGCATGAGTCTTTATTTAAACAATGCTTTAATTTGCCTTTAGGGTGTTTCAAAGATAGTAGGTTTTATTTATTTTCCTAAATGAAGTATGTCATTTCAGGCCAGTCGAGTTCTAAGCAATCTAAATCCCCAACTAATCTCTTCCAAATATACATATTCAGTTTTCATTCTCTTCACAAATGAAACCCTAACCTAAATACTTCAAGTGTAATTTCAGGGGAAAAATACTGTTCAAAAACCTAGATAATGCCTTCCTTCGTTGATGCTAAATATAGGCATCTCAAGATGACATACATTTTGACAATGATCAGTCTTACATATCAAATTTTCAAAAATAGCACAGATCCCAATGTAAGGTGGGCAGGAAAAACTGCTATTCACTACATTTCAGCTTAAAATGGATTTAAAAGTGTGAATCTTCTATTAAAACTGAATTACATCAATACCGTATTGAGGGAAACTGGATTTAAAAGAATTTTGTTGTGGTTTTCCCTTTGGGCTCTTTACAGGAGTTGTTGCCTATAAAATACAGAATTGCTTACATTAAAAAAAATTATTCCAGTCAAAATACAAAATATCTTCAAAACAAGGGGCTACTGGCTGTCAAGAGGAATCTTAACTAAGTACATTAAATATCAAAGTCCATTTATACTAAATAGGCCTCCCCAAAACCCTGTCCCTCAGTTTGATTAATTATGCATTTTTCCACCTTACCATTGCTCAAAACTCAAAAGAATGTCACAGACTTACGTGTATTCGGAGTTTTCTTACGGCAGCGATTTAACCTGTAAAAGGATTGGGGGGCAAATAACGTGGTTCACTCAGTGACGTGTGACTAAGATGGTATAAATACTTAAGTTTATTTAATCATACTACCCAACACATAGTTATGTTGTGACTCGCCGGCCAATGGGCCCGTTACATGAATTCATTAACAAAATTTAGCTGATGAATGATGCTCCCATTGCTTCGCTCATGGAACTAATTTCTTTCTTATTATGGCTGCTTCTTTTCTGCACCTGCCTCTTTCCCAAGGACAGACATTTTGTTAGGACATATCCTTATGCTATTTTTACCTTGTTGGCCTGTCCCCCTCCCTCCCCCATGCCCGCCCCCTTCCAACTCTCTTTGTTCATGTTACGGACCTTAAATAAATATAAAATGAAGACCTCGAAGCTATTGCAATAATCAGCTAACCTCTCCAACTGGTTATTTTCTTTACAAATGCCAATAATAGGTGTTTAGCATTTGCAGACCGTTTCACCGTCTACAAACACAGTTGGAATGGCTTGGAGTTTTCAAAAATATACACAAGGGAGGTCTCAAGAGGTGACTACATTATTCACTCCAACTTCCAGCTGAAGTTGCACAACCCCCAACATCCCACCTCAGACAGAATCGCGAAAAAACCGTTTGGAGGGAGAGGGTAGATGATAGGCTGTTGTCACATTTCACTCCCCAGCCTCCACAGGGACAGATCAAGAATGACTGAAAATCACAGGCAGCCCGGCGGAGACGGCGACGGCGCCGGGGCACGTGGTGGGACCACCTTGAACTTTACCCAGACCCCAAGGGTAGAGCAAAGGGCCCGGCACCCGCTCCGCTCACGGAGGGCTCTTCCCCTGCAGGAGTCGAGGAAGCACCCGAAACTCAACAGACAGGGCGCAAGCGGAGCAGAAAGGGGACCGGGGCAGGGAAGCCACCCCGAAGCCGGAGGCCGGTGAATGCAGAGACAGCGAGGCAGACCCGGTCCGCACCCCGCCGAGCCCGCAGGACGGGCTCCGAGGGCCGGTTCGCTCGGGCGCGGGAGCAGCGCGGGGCCCCAGCGGGACGGAGCCTGGCGCGCTCCGGGGCTGCGGCAGAGCCCGGCCCGCAGCCGGCGATCCGGGAGCGTCGCCCTGCAGCCCCGCCCCGCCCGCGGGGACCCGACACCTCCGTCTCCGCCGCCCCCGCCCCGCGTTCCCCCGACTCCTCTCACCCGCCAGCGGCCCGCGACCCGCGAGCGTCCTGGTTGCGCGGAGAGGCTGCGCGCGTGCTGCGCCTGGCGGTGGGCAGGGGTCTGCGCGCTCCGGCCGCCGCCGCCGGGAGCTCTCTGGCTGCCGCCGCCGCCGCCGCCGTCTCCGACAGCAAGTTTCCATAAAAGTCCTGGTGCGCAGCCTGTTCCCGCATTCCAGGCGGGCCCAGCGCCGGCTGCAGCTGTTCCAAAACACAAGGCCAGTTCCCCAACCCCCACCTCCGCCGTATCGCCCGGGGAGGGTGGAGAGTCGAGGAGCAGGGCGGCCGAGGGGGCGGTGGCTGCCAACTTTCCGCCGGGACCCGCCTGTTGCCCGGCTCTGGGTCGCTGACCCCCTCCCCTAAGTCTGTTTCCACCTCCCGGCAGGGGCCAGGGACGGGGAAGGAGTGATACTGAAATGGGATTCATAAACAGGCTTGAGCTGGCTCCCAGCGACCTACGGCTGGTTTGCCCTGGGCCCCATTTCTCGGCTACTCTACCAGTTCTGGTTTCTAACCAAGAGGCCAAGCCACTACCTTATTTTCCCCTTGGGCCTACTTGGGCCTACTTCTCTTTTCTTGCTGAGAGCGAGGGCAGCAGTCAGGGTACCACTTCATCTCTCTGTTGCTCTCCCTTTCTTGGCTCTGCTTTTTAACTCCAAAGAGTGGTTGATAGACATGTAAAAGAATGAAAATTGACCATTCTTTTTCACCATTCACCAAAATAAGCTCAAAATGGATTAAAGACCTAAAGGTGAGACCTGAAACCATAAGGCTTCTGGAAGAAAACGTAGGCAGTACACTCTTTGACATCAGTATTAAAAGGATCTTTTCGGACACCATGCCTTCTCAGAGAAGGGAAACAATAGAAAGAATAAACAAATGGGACTTCATCAGATTAAAGAGCTTCTTCAAGGCAAATGAAAACAGGATTGAAACAAAAAAACAACCCACTAACTGGGAAAAAATATTTGCAAGTCATATATCTGACAAAGGCTTAATATCCTTAATATATAAAGAACTCTCGCAACTCGACCACAAAACATCAAACAACCCAATCAAAAAATGGGCTGGAGACATGAACAGACATTTCTCCAAAGAAGATATACTGATGGCCAATAGGCACATGAAAAGATGCTCATCATCGCTGATCATCAGGGAAATGCAAATCAAAACTACACTAAGATATCACCTTACACCCGTTAGAATGACAAAAATATCTAAAACTAATAGCAACAAATGTTGGAGAGGTTGCGGAGAAAAAGGAACCCTCATACACTGCTGGTGGGAATGCAAACTGGTGCAGCCACTATGGAAAACAGTATGGAGATTCCTCAAAAAACTAAAAATAGAACTACCATACGATCCAGCCATCCCACTACTGGGTATTTATCCAAAGAGCCTGAAGTCAGCAATCCCAAAAGTCCTGTGCACCCCAATGTTTATTGCAGCACTGTTTACAATAGCCAAGACGTGGAAGCAACCTAAGTGCCCATCAACAGACGAATGGATAAAGAAGATGTGGTACATATATACAATGGAATACTACTCAGCTGCAAAACAGAACAAAATCATTCCATTTGCAATAACATGGATGGACCTTGAGAGAATTATGTTAAGTGAAATAAGCCAGCGAGAGAAAGATAATCTGTGTATGACTCCACTCATATGAGGAATTTAAAACTATGGACCAAGAACAGTTTAGTGGATACCAGGGGAAAGGTGGGGTGGGGGGTGGGCACAAAGGGTGAAGTGGTGCACCTACAACACGACTGACAAACATTAATGTACAACTGAAATTTCACAAGATTGTAACCTATCAATAACTCAATAAAAAAAAAGATTAAAAAAAAAGAGTGGTTGATAGAGAAAAGTGGAAGAAGGACAGGAAGGAGGAGGAATAAAAGAAAATGATATTTATATAATCTTCCACCTTTCCTTAATTGAAGGCAAATCATCTCTGGTCTTCCTAAAACTACATAAAATATCTCCGGAGATTAGCCGCCACGACCTTTTCCACCTGGCCCACCAGCCTGTCAACTGAACCCATCAGACAATCCATGTTAAAACCTGAAACGCTCACCCAGAGGGGGCATTTTTCCAGTGGGGGAGATCTTCGATTCTTCACTGCGTGCAGAAAATGAAATTAATTAATTAAAAGTTGATGCTTCCACACAGATACACCAGTGTCAACCACTTCCCGCTTGCAGCCCTGGACAGTGGTACTCAGATCATATTTTCAGGGATGTTGAAAAGGCCTTCTGCTCTTAACTATAACTTTTCTTCTCCACCCCATCGCCATACACCGTTTACTCAGGATGGAAATTCTTCTAAGACGTGTAAGCCAAGCCAGCCCTGATGGCCTAGTGGTTAAAGTTCAGTGCCCTGGCCAGGCTCCACAGCTGGGCTCGCAACTGCCACCTGTCTGTCAGTAGCCATGCTGTGGTGGTAGGGCACATAGAAGAACTAGAAGGACTCACAACTAGAATATACGACTATGTGCTGGGGCTTTAGGGAGAGAAAAAAAAAATAAGAGGAAGATTGGCAACAGATGTTAGCTCAGGGCGAATCTTTCCCAGCAAAAAAATAAATAAATAAGTGTAAGCCATTCATTTTTCAATTAGAGAAAAGTTCTAGATTGGTCATTAAAACAGCTATTTAAACTTATTCTAATACAAGATAGTGATTGATAGGTGGCCTGGATGATCTAGCTTGCCCCTGCTTCCTTCAATACTATCACCTTGACCTTCTTCAGTTCATGGAAATTCCCATGGTCATTCTGGCTGCAGGGCCTTTGCACAAGCTGTTCACTCTGCATGAAATCCTTTCCCCCACTCTTCACCAACCTAACTTCCACGTATGCCTTTGCTGTCCGCTTAAATGTTGCTTTCTCAGGGCCAGCCCTGTGGCGTAGGGGTTAAGTTCACACACTCCACTTTGGATCCCAGGCACAGACCTACACACCACTTACCAAGCCATGCTGTGGCAGGCTTCCCACATATAAAAATAGGGGAAAATGGGCACAGATGTTAGCTCAGGGCCAATCTTCCTCAGCAAAAAAAAAGAGGAGGATTGGCAGATGTTAGCTCAGGGCTAATCTTCCTCAAAAAAAAAAAATGTTGCTTTCTCAGAGAAGCTTTCCTTTCACCCCAGTCTATGTCAGTCCCCCCTATTATAAATTCTCATTCCACCCTTTTCCTCCCTACACTTATCAATTATAATTATACATTTATTTTTACAATTTAAAGAAGTGCGTACAAGCTCTCTTAGCTGATATCCACTCAACGGATTCACCAGATTGAACAAAGCTCTCCATTCTTCCTATAAAACTCTGATAGCTACCCACAGCATGAAAGGCCTACTTCTTCTCCCACCAATTCAACATTCATTCATCATTCATTCAATAAATATTCAGTTCTAGATACTGAGGATACAGAGTGACAAAAGAAATAAAAATCTCTGCCATCAGGGAACATAGATTCTAGTGGAAGAGGGCAGACAGTAAGCAAATAAACTGTGTAGTACTTAGTGACAGGCAGTACGGATAAGGCAGAGCAGGGAAGCAGGACTGCTGGGCCTGGGGTGGGTGGATATTGTACTTTTAGATGCAATGGCTAGGGAAAGGCTCATGTGAGTAAGTCTTGAGGATAGTGAGGCAGTGAGCTAGTAAATGCCTGGAGATGCCTGTAAATACAAGCCGTGTAAACACCTGGAGACATCTGGGGGAAGCGTGGTCCAGGGAGGGGTCCAAAGGCCCCAAAAAGGATCCTGTCTGCCATGTTCTAGAAGAGCAAGGAGGCTCGTGTGGGTGAAGCTGAGTGGGCAAAGCTGGAATAACAGGAAGTGGATGGGGCAGGGGACACAGCGGAGGCCTGCCCAGCGAAGCGAGGGCTGTGGCGTTTACTCTGAGTTAGAAGGGCAGGCATGGGTGGACTTTGAACAAAGTAGTGACATGATCTGACATACTGTGAACATGTTCATTCTGGCTGATGTGCTGCAAATAAACTAACTGAAGAGTGAGATCAATCAGGAGGCGTCCAAAATAACCAGGAGGGCAGGTCGTGTGAGCCTGGACCGAGGCGAGAGCTGAGAAGGTGGTAGGAAACGCTTGGCACATTTTGTTTTCTTGGTACATTTTCTAAGTACAACTGGTAGGATTTTGGTAACAGATTGAATGTGAGGTGTGAGGAGAAGTTTTTGGCCTGAGGAACTGGAAGAAGGGAGTTGTCATTTACTGGGATGAGAAGGACTAGGAGGAGGGTCGGGCTGGTGCGGTCAGATGAGCGTTGGACATGCTACGTTCAGGAAGAGTATTAGAAACCCAAGGTTTGCCAATTTGCATAAACAACCCTTGTATAAGTATCATGAATCAGTTGGGTTTGTTCTCAAACTTGAGTATATCAGTTGCATGTTACTGAAATTACATAAACATTACAAAAAGGAAGAAATATAAAAGCAAAAAGAAAGTTATAGTTTTTATAAAAGTTAAATTGAATGCTTTGAAGACTCGATAAAGGCTACAAAATTACCATCAAGCTAGGTGTGGGGAAGACAACTGTAAAAGATTGGGCTCAAAATTATAAAAATCTAAAGGGAGTCAGCACACACTGCTTTTCATGTAAACTTTTTTTCTTTAAGTAAAGGAAGGTGGAAATCCCAGATGATGATTTAGAGGTGTAATTTATGCAACAAAGATATTTGGAATACCAAGTGGATCCATACTCCAAGAAAAGGCCTTGATTACACCAAAAGATTGGCCAAAGAACGTGCACTTATTCATTTAAAATTAAAACGTCTACCTGATCTACATATAATTTATTACTATTCTCTGCTGTGGTGTCCATCCACCAAGATGACCCCAAATGATCCTTCCTCCTGGTATTCACACCCTCGCGTAATCTCCTCCCATGTTGTGTCAGGGTTGGTCTGTGTGACCAACAGAATGTGGCACAGGGATGGTATGTCACTTCCAAGTCTAGGTTATAAAAGATACTGTGTCTTTTGCCTTGATTTCTCTTGGATTACTCACTCTGGGAGAAGCCAGTTGCCATGTTTTAAAGATACTCAGGCAGCTCTGTTAAGAGGCCCACGTGGCAAAGACCGAAAGCCCCCTGACAGCCACGTGAGTGCGCAAATCTTGGGTAAATCTTGCTCCCTTAGCCCAGCCTTCAGATGACTGCGATCTTGGGAGAGACCCGAAGCCAGAACCCCTAGAACCAGCCATTCCTGGGTTCTCAACCCTCAGAAACAGTGTCCAATAGTGTTTGTTGTTTCAAGTTGCTAAATTTTGGGATGACTTGTTACACAACAAAAGATAACGAATACACCTGCTTTAACCTACTTTTTTTATTATCCATCTTCTACCACATGAAGCAGCCAGTCCTTTTTGAAGTCCCAGGGCCTATTCTCTCACGGAGCGTTATTAAATACAAGAATTAGCAAAGTTCTGAAAGTCCTATATTTCCAGGGCTTTCAAATGTCAAAGTGCTTCTTTATATTCAATATTGTGGTATTATTTCAAACACAGCAAATTATAAAAGTTCTGGAATTTCCTATATATAAATGTACTTTGTGAAAGGCTTTTGTGACACATAAGAACCAGTTAAAAGCAAACTTGAGGTGGTATTTGATGTACCAGTTGCTTTGCTGTGGCTTCTAAGTAAAGAATAAAAAGTGTCATAGAAGGAAGCTTTCCTTTTTTTCCTCTACTGGAATTCAGTCCTTCCCTACCCAAACGATGGTTACTTTTCACTGTTCAGAGGCAGGAAAAAAACAAAAAAAAGAAGCTCAGCCTGATCAAAGATGTCAGTAGCACAAGGAGAGAGAGATTAAAGGAGGAGAAGTGGCAGGTAAAAGATGGCAGAATACAGGGCATAGGAAGAAACACCACATGAAAAACAGAAGTCAAAAGCGGCATAAGAACAGAAGACCGTGGATTAACCAGGCGAGGTGATCGAGACTTCCAGCAAAGCCTCCAAAGGGTGTAAGAGGACACTGAGAGGCTTGTAGAAAGGAATTTCAAACATACAGAAAAATGCAGAGAGAGGTTTAAAGTGCCAAACATTCAGTTCAGGCAGCGGGATCCAGGAGGCTGGCAGACGACAAAGAACACGGAGGATGAGACTGGGCTGCTGACCCCGTTTCCCGCTGCAGCGCCAGGCCGAGACGCGAGCTGGAGAAGATTCGACGCCTATCTGTATGGTTTGCTTGTTAAGTAATGTACTTCAGTTTATGCGCAATAGTTTAAAAAGTATATATACTTATCTCTACTGTACATATTTAATCATTCTGACATAAACCTCTTTATTACAAGTCCCAAATCAAAAATACTGCTTTTATACCCAGGTAGACCCTTCTTGCCATGTGGTATCTCCAGCGGCGTCCAGGCAGCACCCTCCCCTTGACTGACTGTATCTGAACCCTGGCCAAGAAGCGGTGGGGAAGGGGCGTCTGCACAGGGCCGGAGGCACGGACAGCAATATGATACACTTATATTGTGTTCAGTAGCATTATTAACCAAAACACTTTAAATTATTAATTAAAATGCAAGTACTCTGACGTTATTCATCACAAAACTGTCTTTCCTCCCACTTAGGACATGATGAAAACATACACTTTTACACTTGATTTCAATGCTGCTGCAGTTGTGTGCTCTCCGTGCCTGCACGTGGCCCCGTGGAGGCTGGAAGCTCCCAGAGGGTAGGGGCGGAGGAGACAAGTATGACCTTGCAGATACATACAAGCATCGCAGAAAATACTCAATACATCAGCAGGCTGTACCATCAATGTTTTATTTGGCAGTAGTAGAAATATACCCCTGTTACAGTGCTGAGTTTGGCTAAAGAGCCGGTGCTATTTTTTCTGCTACTGTATTGTCTCACTTTTCCATAAATTAATAAGCGCAGTCCTTACATTTAGGAAATAGACACATTTACTGTTAGCAGCCAAGTAAAGCTAATACGTGGTTGTTCTCCAACGAAGCAAAACAATAACATAATTGTTAGGAACAAAGAAAGGATGTCCTTATTTCCATTAATCACAGATTATACAAATTCTTAAGTCTCACATACAGAGATTCTAAATTTGATGAATCCAGGCAAGAAAACGAAAGATTTGGATTCAGCCTAACTCTCATAACCCTTTGAAATGTATATTCCAAATAATGTCCTAATATGTGTTTACATTATAATAAAAGCAAATTATGTTATCAACATAATTTAAAATTTCTGATTCTGAACGGTCACAGAGAAGTATAGTAAATGTTACTTTGGCATTCCTATTTCATGAGTTTAAAGGAATGATAAACTAAAGAATTCTTTTGTAATGCAAATAATCACTCCTTAGGTAACCATTTAAGGAGAAAATGTTACATCTTAAGGCAAGAAAACGTTTGCAAATATTTTTTATAAAGTCATTAATTCAACAAATTAATAGTAAAAGTGCAAAGAAAGACTGCTTTCTGAGAGACGAAGCTCTTTGGAGCTGACTATAACAGTAGGAAAAACCTGTCTTCTTTTAAAAAAGACCATCTCATTTTGACTCTTAATAAACATACTGTAAGCCTTCAAGAAGAAATAACTAGACTTTTAGTTGAACAAAAATGTAGATAAACTAAAATAGGAAAAAAATTACCAAATATAAATCTCCTGAACACTTCTCTCTTTTCCTCCAGAAAACAGGAGGACAAAAATCCATTTTCTCAGGACTAATTCCAGGTCCTCTTCTAATTGATATAGGGAAGTGGCTGGCAGGACTCATGGTGACAAGGGCAATTTTCTGATACTACTATCAAGAGTAGGTGTTAAATAAGGTTTTATCCTAAAAGGCTCTAGACTAGTTTAATCATTTTTTGTTTTTTAAAATATTGCTTTAGCTGTTTAACCCAATTTCAAGACAAACTGAAATTGGAACATATGTCTTAGTACTCTTCTGTGGTCAGAAACAATTTTAAGAGCTGTTTCTTTTAAAAAGGTCAAGTTTCTTCCCTTACAATAGAGAGGTTTTTTCTATTCTTACTACCCTGAAATTCCATTTGGTCACTCATGTCTCTTGTCAAAGGCCACAAAGAAAGCATCTTACTCAAGTAGTAGCTACTGAACTCACCAGAAACTAATCAAACTCAAGCACTAAATTTGACAAACCAACCTCTTGAATATGGGCAAGTTTTTTAAAGGTAAAATGTAAAAGAGAAAAAAAACACCTTCTGGGAAGCCATTCATCTGATCTGATAAAATAAATTCCCCAGAGTTATCCAGTGTAGTAGCAGCATTATTAAATAGTGCAATTCTTCAAAATAGATTTCCAACAACATCTTCCTCAAATAAAAAATTAAGTTTACTTACAGCTTAGTTTATAAAACCATAGCTTATAACATTTAGACCCCCAAGGGAAAAATTAATATAGGCACTAACTGTCTTGCCTATGAGATAATGGGAATGTATATGTGTGTATGTGTGTGAATCATTCAAGGCCAGTGGTGCCTCAAAAAGAAGCTAAAAATACAAGATAAAAAGTGAAACATTGCATAATGGAATTTTTAGCTGTGATATCCAATGATACCCTTCCATCAATAATAAGAATTATGAATAGCCAATTCCTAAGTTAAGAATATATGTAAGAAAAGTCAAGGAGCTATATACTCAAAAAATATTAGAGCATATTTCATATTGTTTAATGCTGTAATAAACACATTATGGAACACAGTACATGCACAAACAGCATAAAGATTCTGAATCTCATATTTTATAGCCAACAGTACATAAATGTGGCATATACATAAATTTAAAACCTTAAAAGATTATGATTTTTTCCCACTTTTCATTTTCTATTCATTAATCAGAAACTAGGCACTTTAAAAATGCATTTTTAAAAAATATATTTTAGATCCTTCTGGGTAACTCATTCCTAAAATGAATAAAGCCCATTTTAGGAGCAAAATCAACAAATCTAATCCATTGATACAGTGAGTCAGCCACTCCAAATAAGTGGTGTATAATTTAGACACAAAACTAATACAACTCTGAAAATAGCTAATATTCTCTGAAGAACCTTACTCATATGAACAACCCATTTGTTCATACATTTATCATAAAGGACATGAAATATACTTCCATACTATTAAAAAATATTTTTTTCTATATTCAGAGGGGAAAAAAACCTTCTTTAAAACCTCACTAACAGTTAAAGTATGAATATTTTAAAGCTACGGGGATAATATGACAAATTGCCAATATGCTAAGTTCTCTGTGGGAATAACTAGAAGCCATTTTTGTAGGAGAAAGAAGAAATTATTTTACGGTACCAAGATTAATATCTTCGCATGATGGGAGACAGACTCAAAACTACATAGGAAAAATTTTAATTGGCTGTCACAGTTAAAAACATTATCTTTTAAATCAATATTCATTCAAAGGAAAAATGCTCTAATCCATAAAAAGATACAAGAAATTTCTTCAGTCTCTCTATTGTAACTTACAGGACCAACTGTAATATATTTGGAAACTGCAGTGAATCTAATATGAATTTGTAGCTTGTAATCTTCTCAGTGTCAATTCATTTAAATGTTTTATGACGATACCTAGCCATTACAATTTGATTTAATTACATAAGCAGATGCACAAGCCATAATGTAAGCAGTACGTAGTAAACATCACTACTGCCTAAACTTGACTAAACAAATGAATGACTTTACAGTCAAAAATACAATTTCAAGCACAGCTAAGTTCGTTGACACTAGGAGTAATACACTCTTGCACGTGTGGCCACAAAGGTCTTGGCTAAAGTGGACATTTTCAAGGTGCAAAGCATTAAAACAGAGCTTTTTGAGAATGATACTGGACATTTCAGACAGCTTCAAGACGAACTCCCAAGCACTGGCTTCAATTCAAGCAATATTTCTGTAAAATATACATTTCACGACTTAAATTATTACCTAAAGATTCTAAATAGCCGCTTTGGATACGCTACACAGGGAGTCAATGACAGAACTTCTGTGTAAGTACAGCACGGCCCATGTAAGTAAAGTACTCACTCTTTACTAGATTTGCTTCCTCCCTGAGTCCATATCCACCAATTCTGTGTAATCTATGTTACAAAATCAATAGTTACCTTAAAATATTTCATAGCACACTCAAAGTGTATGATTCTCATGGTACTTATTGTACTTTGGCTTCCAACAGGCTACTGGACACAACATGGCCATGACTACTTATACAGCCACTCGTGTGCCTCAGGGCATCCGCGCCAAGATAGGCCAGCAGGAGTTCAGTGCGGCGAATGAGCAACTGCATGAGGTCCTCGGTCAGAGTCTCTATACTGGAATAGCGCACCTTCTCGAAGTCAAAAATATCTTTGAGAAAGAAAAGAACTTGATTCTGGAAAATGAACACACAACAAATTGGCATTTATTAGATCAAAATTATATAAATCCAAGTAGTTAATAACATTGTAGCAAACACTGAATTAGGAGTCAGCGGGCCTGAGTTCCAGCGCTACTTCATATCTCACTGGAAATAGGACTGTGAACAAGGGATTAAACCTTTTTTGGGTCTCATTTTCTTTTTAAAATAAGGGATAATACCACTTGTTCTTTTTACTCTTTAGGGCTCATGTGATGATAAAAAAATGATCTCTGGGAAATGCCTGTAAACCCTAAAGCACTGTATAAGGGCTATTATTTATTAGCCCTTTCTCAATAATTGAAGCACTGGTACTATTTTAAGACAGAGAATAAACTATTTCCACTAAACTTAAAACACATGAAAAATCAAAATAATTTCAAGGCTCAAATCAGTGGAAGATCATGAAGGATATTTTATTTCAGTCAGTTGAGACTTATTAAGCGAGTTGTATACCACTAAGTATTAAGCTGCAGGCTGTTATGCTATGATGGCAAAGAAAAGCCATGCCAAAGAGCAAAAGATAGGCATATTTAATTTCGATCCTACAGAAATCAAACGTTAAGAAGTACTAAGATGGCACACTTCACCGGTTCACTAGATTTTATATCTGGAAGGGTCGTTAGCAGATAACTTGTTGAGTGCCCTCATTTCACAGATGAAGAAAAGAAGGACAGAGCACGATTTGCCCAGTCAGACTGCTCATTAATAACAGACTTAATTCCCACTCCAAATTTTTCCCACTAAACACAACTTACATTGGGAGGTCAAGTAAACTAGTCAAAAATTAATGAGTTTTGAATGACAGTAAAATAAACAGTTCCTAAACCATTTACATGAATGCTACATTATCAGCACATAAACGTAGTAATGTTTTAATGAAGGATATAGTGAAACATCCAAACTTTCAAACATCAAAAACTTTCAGATTCATACTTGATTATGTTTCCTTTTATTTCCTTCTTGAAATTCAGCCAAAATGCAAGCTATTAAAAAGTGAGATTTTGCTTGGCACTGTGCCAAGGCAGAGAACCTGGTGACAAGCAGTAATTCCTGTTTGGGCAAATTTAAATGGCTGCCATTAGGATACAACTTTAAACTCCCACAGCTGGGATTTTACCATTCAGATTACCTTGAAGCAGAATTTATTTCTGAATTGCCACATGTGCAATAAGGACAAATATTATTTGTTTTATAAATTTCAAAAGTGTCCAGGCATGAAGAACAAACTGTCTACAGCAATTTGATTGGGACACTGTGACAACACACAAGAACATGTACCCATCACAGGAGGAGTTGATAAAGTGAAAGTACTGGTTGAATCTACCCAGGATAAAGCACCAAACCCACATAATGCTGTTCCACTGGCACTTAAACACTGCATTTAGGTGACTTTCATAACTTTATCTTTAAATAACATTCTTTCTTCTACAAAAGCAAAAACGAAACAGAATAAAACCTTATTTGCTTTGATTTAGAAAAAAGAAATGATTCAATGACTGAACATACCTTAAAGAAGCAACATAAATCATAGAGAGAATTTCTAGGACCCAAAAAGCCCCAGGCTAGGACAGGGCTGATATGCTCACAAATGGCATAAAAATGGGCAAAAAATCCATCTGGGATCTGTTGGAAGTAAAGGAGAATCGTGTCATTTTTTACCTTCTTGCATTTTCTTTCTCTAGTAGAGAAACTGAAACTGACGTCCACCATATGACCAGCTCTTTCTGAGGGTAAACCAAGGGTCAATGATGAGCCAGACTAGTAAGAAAGTTAATAAACTTACAAGTAACTTTTAGAGTCACAAAATGTTTTAAGTAGATTTTATATCCTAGCCAATAGTTTCAAATGTGCTGAAAACATTATTTCTTAAAGGCATTTTCATCTCATAAAAATACTTCATAAAAACGCAATCAAAGCAGTGTTGTAACCAAGCAACAGTAAGAATGCTACGGTGTTTCTTAGCAGCATAATTTTTAGGATTAATGGGACTACCAGGGTTTCAGCGATTAAAAAGTTCTAGTCAATCACTTAATTAGATTATCTGGAAAAGATTAAAATGATTTAAAATGATTAAGCACGAAAATACGCTTACTAGAATCCTAACTTTCAGTTAAGGAGCCAGATATTACTGAAACGTTTAATTTCGTAATTGCCTCTTTTTCTGAAACAGTAATACATATAGTTGTGATTTAGGAAACTCTCCCAGTTTATTAATAACTTTCTGAATTTCCCTTGTTAAATAACATCCTGTGGGATTTCATATAGCATCAACTGGGGATAACTATGCTTTCAGATTCTGGCTCTTGGAGGGGTTATTTTCTGTTTTATAGGCTCCAAGACATCTTCTAAACCTCAATTTAAAAAATATGTTCTAGCAGCAGCTACCATTAATGAGTATCTATTATATTCCAGATAATGTGCTAGGTTCTACTAATGTGATAAAACATTCCTGAAAAAGTAGGTCGTGTTAACATCATTTTAACATGTAAAGAGTAGTACTTCAGAGGGGGAAACCACCTGTCCTCAATCACACACAGTTAGTTAGCTAAGGCCACAAAGCCCTCAGGGCCGCACTGCAGTTATCACTGTAGTCTAAGAGATGTTCTGCATAGACTGCAATCCTCAGTCCCACACAGACGGTAACTGTATTGGGAGTTCGGAGAGGCAGGAAGTCAGCATGGACTGAAGTAGAAGACACAAGCTTCACCAAGGAATCTTGAGAGCTGCACTCACCAGTAGGTCAGACTTAAAGTACAGAGGATAGAGCGTGGCATTCCAGGCTCAGGGAACAGTTCACCAAGAGGTGAAATACGTAAGTATCTGTGGCTACTGAAAGCAGACTAGTAGTCTAAGGCACAAGATTTATGTTAAGAAGTAAGAAATAAAGCTGATATAACGATAATAATGTTAACATTATTATTATGGAAACTACCACTTATTAAGCTTTCCTATATTTAATCTTAATTTTGTATTTAAATTAAGCTTGTTGATATTGTCTCATTTCTTACAGCAGCCTTATGAGGAAGATGTCAACTCCATTCTGCAAACAGCAAAACTGAAAAGTCAGCTGACAGTCAGTAACTTGCCCATGATCATACTAGCTAGTGTGAGAATCAAACCGACGTCTACAAGTGTGTGCAAGCCCTAAACCAGTGGTTTTCGAACATTAGAGTCATAATCATCATCTGGGGAGCTTGTTTAAAGCACAGGGGCTCTGGGGCCGGCCAAGTGTCAAGTGGGTAGGTTCAAGGCTCTGCTTCGGTGGCCCAGGGTTTTGCCGGTTCAGATCCTGGGTGTGGACATGGCACTGCTCATCAGGCCATGCTGAGGCAGCGTCCCACATGCCACAACTAGAAGGACCCACAACTAAAAAATATACAACTATGTACCAGGGGGCTTTGGGGAGAAAAATGGAAAATAAAATCTTTTTTTAAAAAAAAGCATCTTTAAAGCACAGGGACTCTGGAATCATTTTAAACAAGAATTATTCAAATATATGGTTCTCTAGAATTATTTTTTTGGGGGGGTGGCTTTTAAAATTTTTTATTATTTTATTGAAGTCATAATAGTTTATAACTGTGAAATTTCAGCTGTACATTATTATTTGTCAGTCATCAAATATATATGTGCCCCTTTACCCCTTATGCCCACCACGTAACCCCCTTTCCCCTCTGGTAACCACTAATCTGTTCTCTTTGTCCATATGTTTGCTTATCTTCCACATATGAGTGAAATCATGTCGTGTTTGTCTTTCTCTGTCTGGCTTATTTCACTTAACATAATGCCCTCAAGATCCATCCATGTTGTTGCAAATGGGACAATTTTGTCTTTTTTATTGCTAAGTAGTATTCCATTGTATATACATACCACATCATCTTTATCCAATCATCCATCGATGGGCAATTGGGCTGCTTTCAAGTCTTGGCTATTGTGAATAACACCACAATGGACATAGGGGTGCATAAGTCTCTTTGAATTGTTGATTTCAAGTTCTTTGGATAAATATCCAGTAGAGGGATAGCTGGGTCATATGGCATTTCTATTTTTTTTTTTTTTAAAGATTTTATTTTTTTCCTTTTTCTCCCCAAAGCCCCCTAGTACATAGTTGTGTAATCTTCGTTGTGGGTCCTTCTAGTTGTGGCATGTGGGACGCTGCCTCAGCGTGGTTTGATGAGCAGTGCCATGTCCGCGCCCAGGATTCGAACCAACAAAACACCGGGCCGCCTGGAGCGGAGCGTGCGAACTTAACCACTCGGCCACGGGGCCAGCCCCTGGCATTTCTATTTTTAATTTTTTGAGAAATCTCCATACTGTTTTCCATAGTGGCTGCACCAGTTTGCCTTCCCACCAGCAGTGTATGAGGGTTCCCTTTTCTCCATATCCTCTCCAACATTTGTTATTTTTTGTCTTGGTAATTACAGCCATTCTGACAGGTGTAAGGTGATATCTCATTGTAGCTTTGATTTGCATTTCCCTAATAATTAGTGATGTTGAACATCTTTTCATGTGCCTGTTGGCCATCTGTATATCTTCTTTAGAAAAATGTCTGTTCGGGGGTCAGCCCTGTGGCCGAGTGGTTAAGTCCGTGCACTCCACTGCAGGCAGCCCAGTGTTTCATCGGTTCGAATCCTGGGTGCGGACATGGCACTGCTCATCAAGCCATGCTGAGGCGGCGTCCCACATGCCACAACTAGAAGGACCCACAACTAAGAATGTACAACTATGTACCGGGGGGCTTTGGGGAGAAAAAGGAAAAAAATAAAATAAAATCTTAAAAAAAAAAAGAAAAATGTCTGTTTGTATCCTCTGCCCATCTTTTGATCAGATATATGATTTGTAAATATTTTTTCCCAGTTGGTGTGTTTTCTTTTTGTTTTGCTCATGGTTTCATTTGCCCTGCAGATGCTTTTTAGTCTGGTGTAGTCCCATGTGTTTATTTTTTCTTTTGTTCCCCTTGCCTGAGTAGACACGGTATTTGAAAAGATGCTGCTAAGACCAATGTGAAAGAATGTACTGCCTATCTTTTCTTCTAGGAAGTTTATGATTTCAGGTCTTATATTCAAGTCTTTAATCCATTTTGAATCAATTTTTGTGTATGGCATAAGATGATAGTCTACTTTTATTCTTTTGCACGTGGCTATCCAACTTTCCCGACACCATTTATTGAAGAGACTTTCCTTTATCCATTGCATGCTCTTGGCTCCTCTGTCGAAGATCAGCTGTCCACAGATGTGTGGTTTTATTTCTGGCCTTTCAATTCTGTTCCACGGATCTGTGTGTCTGTTTTTGTACCACCAACATGGTGTTTTGATTACTATAGCTTTGTAATATATTTTGAAGTCAGTGATTGTGATGCCTCCGGCTTTGTTCTTTCTTCTTAGGATTGCTTTAGCTATTTGGGGTCTTTTGTTGCCCCATATGAATTTTAGGATTCTTTGTTCTATTTCTGTGAAGACGTCATTGGGATTCTGATTGGGAACGCGTTGAGTCTATAGATTGCTTTAGGTAGTACAGACATTTTAACTATGTTTATTCTTCCATTCCATGTGCATGGAATCTCTTTCCATTTCTTTACATCATCATCAATTTCTTTCAATAATACCTTATAGTTTTCATTGTATAGGTCTTTCACCTCCTTGGTTAAACTTATTCCTAGATATTTTATTCTTTTTGTTATGAATGTAAATGGGATTGTATTCTTGAGTTCTCTTTCTGTTAGTTCATTAGAGTATAGAAATGCAACTGATTTTTGTAAGTTGATTTTGTACCCTGCAACTTTGCTGTAGTTGTTGATTATTTCTAATAGTTTTCTGATGGATTCTTTAGGGTTTTCTATATATAGAATCATGTCACCTGCAAACAGTGAGCGTTTCACTTCTTCGTTGCCTATTTGGATTCCTTTGATTTCTTTCTCTTGCCTAATTGCTCTGGCCAAAACCTCCAGTACTATGTTGAATAAGAGTGGTGAGAGTGGGCACCCTTGTCTTGTTCCTGTTCTCAGAGGAATGGCTTTCAGTTTTTCACCATTGAGTATGATGTTGGCTGTGGGTTCGGAATTATTTTTAACAAGCACCTTCTGAAGAGCTATGAGGGTTACGTTTTGGAAACATGCACTTGGCAATACTATCTCACAGTTACAAAGATCAGACTGAGAAATATGGACATGATAAAATGCTATAGGTTGATAGGCAAATAATAATACAATAATAACCAACACTTGCATAATGCACTGTTCTAAGCACTTTACATCTAATTCTCAAAAAACCCCAGAAGGTAGATATAAGGTGTCTTTTTTTTGTTTTTTGGGGGTTTTTTTTGGTGAGGAAGATTGGCCACCAATCTTCCTCTTTTTGCTTGAGGAAGATTGTCCCTGAGCTAACAACTATGCCAATCTTCCTCTATTTTGTATGTGGGATGTCACCACAGTATGGCTTGATGAATGGTGTGTAGGTCTGTGCCCAGAATCCAAACCCGTCAACCCTGGGCCACCAAAGCAGAGTGTGAGAACTTAACCTTTACACCACCTGACTTGCCCCCGCGAGGTGCATTTTTTTTTTTTTTTTAAGAAGATTAGCCCTGAGCTAACTGCTGCCAATCCTCCTCTTTTTGCTGAGGAAGACTGGCCGTGAGCTAACATCTATGCCCATCTTCCTCTACTTTATATGTGGGACGCCTACCACAGCATGGTGTGCCAAGCGGTGCCATGTCTGCACCCGGGATCTGAACCGTTGAACCCCGGGCCGCTGAAGTGGAACATGTGTACTTAACCGCTGTGCCACCGGGTCTGCCCCAAGGCGGTTTTTTAGAGATGAGGAAAGTAAGGCACAGACAGGTTAAGCAACTTGCCCAAGGTCATGGCTAGTGAGTGGCACTTGAAAGCAGGCAGTCTCTCTCCTGAGTCCACGCCCTCCACCACAGGAGGGTATGGTGAGAGCATGTATAGCAGGTGAGTTGGGCTGGAGGGTGTACAGCACGGAGGCAGGATATATACTTTGAGAGTTTCTTTGGCAGGGGCTTTCAGTTGAATAAAGCAGCAATTAGAATCAAATCATTACTTCTCAATTGGATTACATGAAGTGGAATCTACTATATTAAACAATTTTTTAAAAATCTTAAAATATCATTAATTGAAAAAACAAAATTCTATCAGAGCTGTTTCCAACCCTACACCCTCTCCCACTTAGTAGAAATCCCATGCATGCCTCAATACTTGCCATAGTGAACTATACAGGATCTTAAGGAAGAGGGAGAAGGAATTCAAAAAGGAAGCCAACACAGTACCAGTAAGTCACTCATCTAGCTTGAGGGACAGTCCTTATGAGCTGCCACCCCCAACTGAGAACTGACAGGAGCCTCAAATTACTTAACAAAGAAGCCCAAGGAGCAACGAACTTTACCTTCATCTGCTGCCTTTTCTGTTTCAGCACCGACCAACAACTTGAAGCCACAGCCTAGACATATGCAGAGGAGAAAAGGCAAGATTTAAGTTTATAACTGTATAAACTTTCCATTTAGAAAAAAGTGATTTTTATTAGAAATTCAAAGTTTATGGGTCTAAAATGCTCAAAACATTAACTACTAATAAGAACTACTCCAGGTTCCTTCTCTTGTTTGTAAACATTAATGAAAAAGTGTTTTGTTTTTATAAATTTTAAAATTAAAAATAAAGCCACTAAAGGAAAAAGGGTGACCTCGGGTACCAAGGAACTCGGTAATTATAATTCAGTTCTCAGAATTCTTAAATTCTATTCCTACAGGAAAAGAATGAAAATATGTGCATATAGATGCACATATACAATAAACATTTTATGTGTAATAATGAAGACAAAGTAACATTTTTTTATTCTAGAACAGTAGTGCTAGAAATAGTTATGGGTAGAGCTAACAGTTTTATTCAAATAAAGAACTAAGAAATACAACCATAATGACAGGGTGGACCATAAAGGAATCTGACCTGACTCTGGCATGACCCAATTTTGATCAAGATCACTTAACCAAAGCAGTTACAGAAATGGAGAACATGCAACTCTTATGGTTAAAACATACTTTGAGGGAAAGCGGATTTATTAAAAATGCCTCAAAATTTAATGTCAGGAATTTCCAAAATAATTGTGAACTCGCCACTTGGAATATTTTTTTAAAGGCATTCAAACTTCACCATGAATATCTATCCCATTTGCTTCCAGGTACACACTTAAAGCCCAACAAAAAAACACTGTCAAATAGAGATTTGAGCACAAAAAACAACAAAGTGGAAACACTCCAAGTACAGAATATAGTTTAAACATGTTTCATTTTTGCACATGCCTATTTTTCCTCCCCTAACTTTGGATACTATTTGGAAACATAAATCTCCATATTTTCCTCTAAAAAAACATATGTTGCCTTTTACTGCAACTGCTTTATTTCAGTTCAGTCATACAGCCATTGCAGTTACTGACAATTTTTTGTGAGGCCTAAACCAGTCTGAAGCCTGAGGTTCTTCCGAGATCTGAAGAAATACTGGGTCCTCCGGGTCAAGGCTGGGCTGACGGAAGAGCCAAAAGGGGAACTTCATCTGAATTTGCTGCAGACCATCACACACAGACATCTCATCCCAACACCAAGGCTGAGCTCAATCTCCACACTAGCCATTCTACAGGCAGCTATGTATGCACATCTTACTAAGCTTCCCTGCTCTGACCACTTTCCTCAAATCTACATGGTTGAGCAAGGTAAATTGCCACTTACAGTTTCTTTGAAGGAGGAGTTTAGCCAGCGATTATTCACTACATTCTGTATGGATGTGGGTGGGTTTTCCAAATCTTCAAAGGAATCCATTAATATAAAATCCAGAACAACATCATAAAAATTGAGATTTTTCACCTGCATTAAATTATGAGATAAAACAGAAATTATTATTCCATAGAGCTGAAATAAAGTCTGAGCCAGGGTGTCCTCCTTTATAACAGCAGGGTGTTTTCAGTTGAATCAGATTCTGTCTCTGACAAAGAAAGAGGAAGAGGAGAGACAAAGATAAAAACAACCCACCCCCAAAGTTACCAATCCTGTGACAGCCGTTCCCTCCTAGATCCCCTCAGGTGACACTCCTCTCCCCTCCACTCTGTCCCAGGACTCCTGGCTCAGGCTTTTATCATGGTACCCACAGCGCTCGCTCTGCTGTGTCCTTAGTTACTGTACGTCTGCCTGTCTTCCCCACATCTTGACCCTCTTGCTCTCTCATCCATTCACGCAGACTGTGTTGTATTACATCCTGCACCAGGTGCTCAGACTTCTGCAGTAAGTAAACTAGATGCTTCGAGTTCAGTGGGGAAAACAGACAGAAACAAATAATCCCACAAATACACAAGTACAAATTGTGATAAGCCCAGTAAATGAAAAAGCACACGGTATTCTGACAGCTTATGATGGAGATCCTAATCTAGACAGGGTGTAGAGAGGACTCTCTTCAGGGAGTGAGGTATCTCACATACAGGAAATACCTGTCAACACTTTAACGTAAGAAGGAACACAGTCATGATGAGTCGAAGCAAATCGCTGAGAGGGTGCTGTAGCTCTCCATGGCAGAGACACGGGCACGCGGCTAGAGATGAGGAGGAAGGGCCAGCTCCTGCAGTTTACGGCTCGTGTGAACGACTTTGGATTTATCCTCATGGTATTTTGTAGGGGGCACAGGTGTAGGGGAGATGGATGATCAGATTTGTATTTCTTAAAGGCCATTTTGGCAGCAGTGTGGAGAGAAGAAAGTGAGCGTGGGAAGGGAGGAGGAGGCAAGGAACCAGGGAATGCGAGGACTCTGAAGTAGTCCAGGGAAAGACAGCAGCTACTCAGACTATGACGGGCTGGCAGGAAGAGAGGAAAGCTGAAGAAACTGGAAGATATTTAGGAGTTAAAATTGACAAAACTTAGAGATGACCATGACAAAGGAGGCCAGGACCAGGGAGTGTAAAGGACGAGTCCATGTTTCTGGTCTGCACAACGGAAGGGATGCCGGTTCCTTCACTGAGCGAGGGAACCCAGAGAAGCAAAGTTAATGAATGCCTCGATGTCTCTGGACCTTCTGTTTTCTCTGCCTAGAAAGCCTTTCAGCCCCTTGCAAACTCCTTCTTTAACCTTCTGTTCCAACAAAATGTTCCAGACTCAGCATGTACTTTCCCTATCCCAGTGCTGAAGTCCGCCATTTTCAAGAAGTCCTAGTTTCTTTTAGCGGAGGGTGGTACTTAGAAGCCAAGATCTGTGTGTCAGGAGGAATTTCTTTTGAGGTCTTGCTGCTCCCAGACGCCCTCAGTGAACAGAGCTAGGAAGTATATGCATGTTTACGTATATGCAAACCTTTATATTTATTTCTATGTCTATATATATTGTAAACTGAATTCACACTGTCAGCTCCAATTCCAAGCCTAGTTTTTTTGTTTGTTTGTTTGTTTGTTTTTTTATTAAGGTTATAAAAGTTAACATCCTTGTGAAATTACAGTTGTACATTATTATTAGTCATGTTGTAGTTACACCACTTCACCCCTAGTGCCCTCCCCCCACCCCCTTTCCCCTGGCAACCACCGATCAGTTCTCTTTGTCCATACGTTAACTACCACCTATGAGTGGAGTCATACCGAGTTCGTCTTTCTCTGTCTGGCTTATTTCACTCAACATAATACTCTCAAGGTCTATCCATGTTGCTGTGAATGGGACAACTTTGTCCTTTTTTATCCAAGCCTAGTTTTTTATACCTCCTTTCCCTAACAGAGAGAAATCTAGCTCTGATAATTCTCAATATATTTAATTATCCTTTTGATCCTGTGAAAATCCCTTGGCCCCACTGAACTGCCCACTGTCCCATCCAAAACTGTCCTTGCCCAGGCTACCATTCCTGCCCAAGCCGCCTGCTAGGGCCTTGTTCCTGGAAGGAAGGAAGGACGGGAGAGAGGGAGAGAGAGGGAAGAAGGGAGAAAGAAAAGAAGGAAGGACAGAAAGGCTTTTTAAAAAGAATTCTTTTCAACTGTTGCTCTAATGTATAAAGACTGTGGTTGCCATTGTTTAAGAATCTGTCATAACTACCACCACACAACTGGTTTCACTGTTACTTAACAAGGACAAGGAAACAGTGGCCTCAAATTATGTAAATATTATGCGTAAATAACGAAGGTGAATAAACATAAAAATCTGAACTTACTCCTCTAGCAGCAAGTTCCATTTCAGTACTATCCCAGTGATCAGTCTGCTCTAAAAAATAGATCATTTCATCAAAAACATCTTCAAACTTCTTTGGATTCTGCAAAAGAAAACACACTTTAATTCTAAACTCAACTCTATAACAAGGCTCAAGCCTACAAAGTAAATGAGTTACTCTTCAAGTACGTTTGTTAGATCTTCATTCTGTTAGACAACTGGGTTCAAATACATTTTCAAGGTATGCCACATTCATCTGGTTTAATATTTTGCTGTTCCAACATTCTGCAGAAGCCAAGACTAAGAACATTAGTAAAATGTCATAAGCAAACTGCCTACTACTCAGATGTGTATGCCTGTTTAGGTCAGTCCTTAGGATGAAAACCTGGTTAGAGCAGACACCATGTGATGCTTCTGACGCAGTGCCTCCCCTTTGGGAGGAACTCTAGTCCAATCACCGCATTTATCTGCCACAGGAAGGCCAAGGCAGCAACATAAGATTTACAGTGGGAATTGCAAGTAGTTAATATCACCTTACATTTATCTTACACTTTTAAAAGAATTAGCTTTTTTATCATTTTATTTATCCTAAGAACCCTCTGAAATAGGGTACCATAAATGTACAGTTATGTTTTGCTTAATAGGGATACATTCTGAGAAATGCATCAGTAGGTGATTTCGTAATTGTGTGAACATCACAGAGTGCGCTTACACATACCTAGAGGGTACAGCCTCCTACACATCTGGGCTACATGGTATTAATCTTATGAGACCTCCATCATATATGTGATCCATCATTGACCAAAACATTGTTAGGCAGCACATGACTGTAATTCTGTCACACAAATGAGGGAAGTGAGGTTCAAAGGGACTGGGTCTGAAAACCCGGTGTTCTAATGGCTCAAGGAAGGCCCGTTTTATTTTGTTTTTTCTCATCCTCTGGACACACTTGGCATAAAGGAAAGTGGATCCTTACAGTCTTCGTTAAGTTCTTGTCATTGCTTCCGCCTCCTTCAGTCCCATGAAGGTGGGTAAGAGGCAGCTCAATTTGTGTTTCAAGATTCCTGAGGTCTACACTATTTCCTGAAACCTTCTTACTGAAAAGGATTGAGGGAGGCAAGAGAAGAGGAATTAGAGAGAACAATAGTGCTGGTTGTGGTAGCAGATCTAATGATGATTCTCACCATGACGTTCAGACTTCATGGCAAATTGGGAGCAATTTATGAGAAACAACTTGATAAAAATAGTGTGGACTTTATACATAGAAAATAAATCAACACAAGTTAAATCAACGCTCTTTGGGTTATCTGTTTTAATATGTGAACCTTTGCAACTATCTAAAAAAACTTTTTCTTGGGGCCAGCCCAGTAGCATAGCAGTTATGTTCATGCGTTCCACTTCAGCAGCCCAGGGTTCACTGGTTTGGATCCTGGGAGCGGACCTACACACTGCTTATTAAGCCACGCTGTGGCAGGCATCCCACCTATTAAATAGAAGAAGATGGGCATGGATGTTAGCTCAGGGACAATCTTCCTGAGCAAAAAGAGGAGGATTGGCGGTGGATATTAGCTCAGGGCTAATCTTCCTCAAAAAAGAAAACAAAACTTTTTCTTCTGTGAAAAATTTAATGGATTTTAATCTTCAGTTCAACTAAAACAACAATAATAAAGAACTTGCCAACAAAAGAAGTTTACCTTTCGAGCTTTCACAATTAACGCTGATAAAATTTTCCTTCCACTCTCAGCAAGAAATATCCTGTTGGCTGTTACTGAAAGAATTACCTGAAAAAATACCCATCCCCAAACAAAGAAAAAGGAGACTGATAATTAATTTGAATGGACATTTGACTTTACAGTCCATCTGCACATAAATAACCCTAATATAGTCAAGGCACTGTATGCGCACTATTTCAGCAGGCAGACCACAGAAAAAGTCCTAATTTACTCAAATAAAAAGAGCTCTTAAAACTTATAATCAAAAAAGATTAAAGGGAGATAAATCTGAATTTAAATTCTGTTCAATATTAGAAAGTCCAAAATAAACATTGCATAGCCCTAATATACAGGAAAATAAAGATAATTTTGTTGTTAAATGACCTTATTTCATTTTAGGAAATCAATGATTTTACAAGTGATTCAAATAAAAAACAATCTAGAATACACACTAATTGATAATAAGAAAGAAGATTTTTCTTTTAAGCAGCCATTTGTACACATCCGCATCATCGAAATGTCCTGTTTTGACAAAGTATGGTGGGACTGGGAAGCTGTGGGAGAGGACAATGATAAATGAAGAAAAATGAGGGGAAGCAGCAGGCAGGCAGAATAAACTTAGCAGACTTGATATTCGCCATTAGGAAGAAGGATAATAAAGAGCAAAGAGCTGTCCTGTTTTTATGCAGCTGAACTCTACAGCATGGGGGGTGGTGAGCGGCTGGGTGAAGTCACTTAATGTTAAAAAAAATACCTGAAAAGCCTGTCGAATACAGTGAAGTTTGGCAAGAAAATCACTGTCTCCTAGGCACTCCAACATTTCAGTTCTACGTAATAAACAGGGAGACAACTGTTAAACTGCATTCAAGGTCAAGCTGACTACAAATCTGGACTCAAACAGGGCTTAACCTCAGGACCTTAATACAAAACACATGTCTTTTCAATACTGACAAAACACGTAAAAAAAATTATTTTTGAGCCTAAAAATATATTTTCCTCTAGTCTCATAAACATTTTTAATAAATATCACACAAGCATAGCAACTGCACCTTAATATTTTTCATAAACATAAGCAAAACTGAAATGGTACCTAAGCACTCTTGAGTAAATTTTTCCTTCTTCGACTAAATGCATGGCTTCTTCATAAAAAGGGCAGTGGCAGAGAGACTCCAGACTGTAGGTATGCCGCACTTCTCTGTGTTCTGCAAGCTAAGGATACAGTGTGTTAAAGCTGACTACACCGATAGGAGAAGGAAAGCTATGATACATAGAAAATAGGATCTTGCTAACATCAAAATACACTCAATTTGATTAAACCATAAAAATCCTGCAATAAGATTTTACAGCTCCTGAGATCTGAATTCAGCTAGTAAGATCAAAACTCAGTTGTAAAATAGAGTAAAACTTTCTACCAGTTTAGATCATTTCTAAGCCAACTACTTAAATCCACAGAGTGCACAGAAAAGCGGTATCTTACAGTTCACCACCAAGAATAACTGAACACGAAGCATTGAAAGAGAAAGAAGGATTTTATCATCCAAAGAATGGTTAAAGTATTATGATTCAACATTGAAAATGAAGTAAAACCTTCTACAAAAACACTGAAATAATCTCAATTTGGCTAATTCTAAGGAAATTTTTCTTATATGTGGCTTTGTTTAACCTTTGTGTAACTGAAAAATAGTCATGCCCCTCTGGCTAGCATAACTTAACTCTACAAATGAAATTCCAGTCTTTTGACAGTTCATTAAAAAACAACTGCAAACACTAAGCTAAGCAAGAAACCTTTAATTTTACTTCCCAATACCAGGTGATCCATTTACATGGCATGTTGTAGGGGTTTTTGTTTTTTAGTAATAGCTTTATTGAGATGTAATTCACATAACATAAACTTCACCCTTTTAAGTACAGAATTCAGCGGTTTTTAGTATATTGACTGGGTTGTGCAATTAGCACCACCTTCTAATTCCAGAATACTTTTACCACCTAACAAGAAACCCCTGCCCATCAGCAGTCGCTCCTCAGCCCCCTTCTCTTCAGCCCCTGGAAACCACTCATCTACTTTCATCTCTCTGGAGTTTCCTACTCCGGAAACTTCGTATAAATGGAATCAAACAATATGTGGCCTTCTGTGTTGGGCTCCTTTTACTTAGCGTGATGTTTTTAAGGTTCTTCTACGATGTAGCAAGTATCAGTACTTCCTTCATTTTTATGGCTGACTTGTATGGATAGAGCACATTTTGTTTATCCATTCCTCAACGGACAGACATTTGGGTTGTTTCTGCTTTTTGGCTATCACGAGTAAGGCTGGTCTGAACATTTGTGTACACATTTCTTATGGTTTCACTTCTCTTGAGTATATACCTAAGAATGAAAGGGTCAGATGGCAACTCTAATGTTTAACTCTCTGAGGAACTGCCAAACTGTTTTGTAAAGTGGCCCCACCATATTGCATTCCCACTAGTGACGTATGATGATTCAAATTTTCCCACATCCTTGCCAACAACTGCTGTTGTCCATCTTTTTTTATTATAGCCACCCTAGTGGGTGTAAAGTGGTTTAATTTCTCCAATGACTCATGATGTCGAGCATCTTTCATGTCCTACTGGCCCTTGTTTGTCTTCTTTGGAGAAACATCGATTCAAAATTGGGTTTGCCTATTTTTAAATTGGGTTATTTTTCCATTTATCATTGAGTTGTAAAAGTCCTTTACATATTCTGGATATAAGCCCTTCATCAGATATATGATTTACAAATATTTTCTCCCATTCTACCGTCTTTTCACTTCCTTGCTGGTATTCTTTGAAGCGCAAAAGCTTTTACTTTTGGTAAATTCCAATTAATCATTTTTTTCTTTTGTCTGCCGTAACATTTACCTCTTGCTTGTGCAGAACATCAAGGTCTGCCAGAGATGAGGGGTTAGGGCCTTCCAAAGAGTTTCCTGGACAGATGCACAGCCCCGCACGTGCTCGTGGCCTTCTAGATTCCCAGGAACATGTTGGAGCTTTTCAAAGCCCCCTGTTAACATCTCACTGCCCTATTTTTCCTTTTAAGTTTTTTGGTCAGCCTCTTATTAGCCCTAACTGGTATCACCAGCTCAGGCAGCTGTGACGATAAACAACTGTCACTGAGGGTTGTCAATACAGGCCCAAGGGGTAAAACTTCTCGCACAGAGGAAGCTCTAAGTCCAGTCAAGTGCAGACAAGGCCTGAGAATGGAGCTCTGCCGGGAGCTGCCACACCGGTCAAAGGGGGAGGAGTCTCTAGGGACGGGGCTTTGGGAGAAGCTCTAAAGCCACTGAATTTCTTCCGGTGGCTGCTGCGCCCCTGGTTTTCACAGTTATCACAGTTGTGAAGTTGTAGGTTTTCAAGCCTACTGTGGAGAGAAGGATGGGAATAGAGCAAGTTAAAAATCCACAAAGTTCACTGTTCTTACGGAGAGTCAGCCATTTTCTTGAGTAAATGCTCCCTGAATTTTTGCGAGTCTTTCATTAATTTTCAGAGTTCTGAAATTTTTGATTTTGACAATTTTTTAACAATGTTTTCATTGCTTTTGTGGAGGAGATTCTTACTCTACTCTTCTGGAAGTATTTCTCCATGCACTTCACATGCACCCAGAGCTGCGCTAAATACTTTCACTTGATTATCTCATTTAATCTTTACAGCAACTCATATAGTCAGTACTATTATAATCCACATTTTATAGATAAAGAAACAGAGATTTAGATCAGCAGGAACTTGCACCAAGTAGCACAACTAAATGGTAGAATTTAAACCCAGGCATTTATTCCAGAGCTTATACTCTTAAATATCAAACTATATACGTCCCTGTCAGCCTTCTCCAAAAGCCAAGGGGAAGCAGTTTAAGCATCAGCAACACTTAGGATAGTATAAATATGTCTGTTGGAAGAGGCAAAAAAAAAAAAAGAAGAAAAAACTAAACAGAAATGACAATATCTGACACTATAAATTCTCTGTTAAGTAATATTTCTCCTCATATTTTAAGGAAAATATAGTATTTTAAAGGCAAAGTGGTTTTGAGGTAAAAATAAAAAACCTAACAGGTTTAAAAATAACTTCAAAATTCTTTAGATATTAAATAGTTTAAAGTTCTGTACTACTGTCAAGACAAATAGGATCTATACACACCTACCAGTAGAGAAAAATCGAAGGAGGAAACTGGGGCTCCAATTAAACTCTCTATGTAAAATAATTTACACTAATAAGAACGAACAAATCAACAATGAGAGATTCCAGACTCAAGTCTTGATTTATTAGTCTACCTTGCTTCTTTGTTGGTTTAGCCAAAGTGATCATTTAAATAAGTCTCTTAAAATAGGCTTGCAGGTGTGAAAATACATCATATTGAAGATTTGATAGTAGCTAACATCATCATCAACTCCTCGAGACAATGGCAACTCAGAAACATTTATTTAAATCATGAACCTTAAAATTTTTTAAGCAAAAATGAAATCACTAAAATGATGGCTTAAATTCTCATTTTAGAATATATCCAATAGGAAGAATTTTTTGACAAAATTCCCAAAAACTTTTTAAAAGGTTTCAGGGGCTAGTCCCACAGCTGAGTGGTTGGGTTCGCGCGCTACGCTTCTGCGGCCCAGGGTTTCACCAGTTCCGATCCTGGGCGTGGACATGGTGCCGCTCATCAAGCCACACTGAGGCGGCATCCCAAATGCCACAACTGGAAGGACCCACAACTAAAAAGTATATATATACAACTATGTACTTGGGGGCTTTGGGGAGAAAAAGGAAAAATAAAATCTTTAAAAGGTTTCAGAAAAAGATTAACACTTTCTTGGAGCCAAGATGTTAGTTCAGAAGCAGAGGTCGGTAACACAGTTTAATCCCAGTATACGGAAACGTGCAATTTACCATGAAAAAGCACTTTTTTTTTCTAGCTGAAACTTGAAATATCTTTTATTTCTAAATTATTCTTCCCTCAAAAGGGCACATTTCAAAAACTCATTTTAATATTTTCAAAAAGAAAAGTAATACTACACTGGTTTACACCAAAGCACCACCTCGCCTTATCAGTTACCTCCCGTAGCTCACAAGCACCACAAGAATGGCCAGGTCAGACATGAAGTCAGTCAACAATGACAACAGCAACACCAAAAATAGACCAAACAGATAAAACCCATCAATGAAGCAACCAGTGAAAGCAATGTTTTAGGATTAGCTGAAGATTTCAAACTTTTTTTTTCATCTGTTGCCAATCTTTTTTTTTTTCCTTCTGCTCTTTCTCCTTCTCCCCAAAGCCCCCCAGTACATAGTTGTAGATTCTAGTTGCGAGCGCCTCTTGTGCTATGTGGGACGCATGTGCAGCATGGCCTGATGAGTGGTGCTATGTCCACACACAGGATCCAAACCAGCGAAACCCTGTGCTGCCAAAGCGGAGCGTGCAAAGTGAACCACTCGGCCATGGCGCCAGCCCCTCAAACATTCTTAATTACTCTTTCCTTGCCCTCCATGAGATGCAAGAGGGACTGGGCCTTATCTTCCTCAGCAAGCAATTACTGCTGAATGTGAAGTACTACTTTTTAAAGTCTCAATATTTTTTATTTATTATTATTACTTTTTTGCTGAGGAAGATTCACCCTGAGCTAACAGCAGTTGCCAATCTTCCTCTTTTTGCTGAGGAAGATTCACCCTGAGCTAACATCTGTTGCCAATCTTCCTCTTTTTGTATGTGAGCCAGTGCCACAACATGGCTACTGATGAGTGGTGTAGGTCTGCACCCCAGAACCAAACCCAGGCTGCCCAAGTGGAGCACACCGAACTTAACCACTAGGCCACTGGGGCTGGCCCAAAGTCTTAATATTTTCTAAAGGCTCTGAACAACCATGAGAGAAATGTCTACCGTCCCAAAACTATTGTAAGTTGGTTCATGAAACAGGCTAAGATCCATTTTACTATGGACTATTTTTTACATTTACATTTTCCTTTCAATCAATCACTGAAAATTACAAACAGGACTTAAAGTTAAAGAAAGTAGGCTGATATTATCCCCTAACTCACTAATAGAAAAGAAATAAAAAAGGAAATAAACACACAACACCCTTCAAAATGGCCCTCAATGATTCACTGAACAGGGCTAACCTGTGTAACCAACAGCATATTGTAGGAATGATAGAGTGTGATTTCTGAGGCTAGAACGTAATAGTCACTGCTTCCATCTTCCTTTCTCTTGGATCACTTCCTCTGGGGGAAGCCAGGTGCTGTGAAGATACTCAAGCAGTCCTATAGAAAAGTCCATATGGTAAGCAGCTTCAGTTTTCTGTCAACAGGTAGCACCAACACCCCACTCATGTAAGTGAGCTGTATTGAGCACACATTCTCCAGCTCCAGTCAAGCCTTCAGATGACCACAGCCCTAGCCAATATACTCAACTACAGCTTCACAGAAGACCTCAAGCCAGACCCACCCAGATGAGCCACTTTTGAATTCTTGACCCTCAGAAATAATGAGATAATAAACGTTTACTGTTGCTGTTTTTGAATGAGAAAATAACTTGGTTTTGTTTGGGAGAAAGGGCAGGTGTCCAGTCTCAGAACTTCTGGAATTGCTTCATGGTGCTAGCAGCCTTGGTGACCTTGAGCATGTCGTAGCACATGGTCTTGCTCAGGGGCTGGCACTCACCCACAATGTCACTGATCTAGATGTCCCTGAAACAGAGGGACAGGTGCATGGACATGTTCTTACGGCAATTCTCGAAGCAGCTGGACTTTTGGATGTAGTAAAGGTAGTTCCTGAAGATGACAATGGTTCTCTGCATCTTCACCTTGGTCACCGTGCCAGACAGGACCTGCCCTCGGATGGAGACATTACCAGTACAGGCCACTTCTTGTCAATGTAGGTGCCCTCACTGGCCTCTTTAGGTGTCGTGAAGCCCAGACCGCTGTTCCTGTAGTACTGCAGGAGCTTCTTGCCAGTTTCTCCCAGCAGGACCCTCCTCCTATTTTGAAAGATGGTTGGCTGCTTTGGCAGGCATGCTCAGTCCAGGAGTCACTCCTTACCTAAGACATGTGGCTTTGGAATTACATACCACAACAGGCTCCCTGGATTAGCCGTTAGGGCTCAGTTCTCACAGGACTAGCCCTAAGGCCCAAGACCTCCAGAAAACCACCCCATAAACCTCGAATTTTAAGAAGATAACTTCTAAAACACCTAAGCCTCCATTAAGCCCCAAGTACGGAAACCCCAGGATTTAAAAGGCTCTAACCTAGATTAACACACAAACATATGCTCCCTGCCTGACTTAATCCATAGGAAATCGAGGACCCCTGGAATTAACCCCCAAACTGGGGCACGGGATACCACTTTCCAGAATGTGCCCCTGAAGCCCAGGGCAGGCCCCAGAGCCTTGGCCCTGAGCCCACATCTGAATTTTTACATGTTTTAAGACACTAAGTTTTAGGTAATTTATTACAAGATAACTAATATAATCGTGGAAACAACACTAACAGCAAAATAAAGACAGACAAATTTCTAAAAACTAGAAAGCAAATGGGAGTGTGTGGACAGATGAGAAAGAAGAGGAAGCAACAGTCCAGAATAAGATCAAGAGGGGATATCGTCAAGGGGAGATACTGCTAAGGAGCGCCTCAAAGAGCTCCAGGCCTCGAGTCGGCAGGTACGAGGGCAGGAGTGAAGAAGAGGGGTTAAAAACAGGAGATTCAATGAAATTCTGAGTCCAAACAACTGCAGTCGCCCCACACCTCATTCTACTCCCTGCTCCTTTCTCTCCATCTCTGAACAGGGCGACGGCTTGCAAATTTTCAAGCAGAGAACATTCCTCTTTAAAAATTATTTGAACTACCTTGGGAGAGTAAGTCTTTCAGGGTGAGTGATGGGCCTCCCAGAGCGAGGCCCTCTTCACTCTGTATCCAGGGGCACCCTGCCTACTCTGTCTCCAGACCACTGATCCTAAGGAAAAGCCTGCCAATCATCAACCTCAAAGAAGTAAACTGACCCAGTTAGCCCTCCTGGTCACGCACTCATGGGAGAGACAAACAGAAAACAACTCTGTAAACCCGTACTCTCCACCTACGAAAATCAACCTAGTCACCAACGAAGCCTCCACATTGAGAGGAAACCGTCAGCACAAGAACGAAAGCCCCAGAGAACACAGAAAGTAAGACAATTCAAGAAACAGAAGAGAAATTGTAAATGGTAGAGATAGCCCTCCCTTTTCAGATTACGATTATTCTCAATGTTTATCCTTGTCACTTTGTATATTATTATTAGTGTATGACTGTGGATTGCTGTAAATGAATGCTATCAAGCCAGAGAGGTGGGGATAGCAAAAGCTTTCCAAGCTCCCATTTAGAGAATGAGCAGAGGTATCTGAATTATAAGAAATAAAATTTTCCCTTTAAAGAGCACTTTACAATTTATATATTAAACACACAAACACACATAGCATAGTGGTATATCTAAGAAATCGGAATCTACAGCTTAAGATTGCTCTCTGCAATATTAGTTTCCACCTATTAAATGACAATCTCTTTAACAGATGGCAAAGTTCGGGAGCGCTCAGTGCAGTGGTATCCTAATGTGAAAAAGACTTCAGAACCTGAAAACATTATGCCAAGTGAAAGACTGTCAAACGGGAAAGATCATACACTGTATGACTCCACTTGTAGGAAATGTCCCGAATAGGCACGTCCATGGAGACAGAAGGCAGACGAGCAGTTGCCGAGGGCTGGGGGAGGAGAGAAGGGAGTGATCACTACTAGGCGGCAGTTTCTTTTTGGGGTGATAAAAATTTCCTGTTGTACAACTCCTTGAATATACTAAAAACAACTGAATTGTACACTTTAAAAAAGTGAATTTTATAGGATGTGAGTTATATCTCAATAAAATTATTATTTAAAAAAGGCTTTTCATAGAAAAAAGGCTGTGGTTCCAAATCAATGTTTGGCAAAGCTTACACAGGAAAGTCTTGTGAATCACTTGTACAAATGACTGGCCGAGCTTAGAGGAAAGCCTACGCCAGGGCTTGTTTTAATCTAAATAAGCAAGAAATCTTTCTGGTAATTCTGAAAAAAGCTTTCAAATGATCACAAACTGTTTAACTTCCCCAACTAGTTCTGATCTTATTTTCTTAATAACTTTCTTCATTAAAATAGTTTTCCCTAGGCGCCAGCCTTGTGGCGTAGTGGTTAGGTTCATGTGCTCCACTTTGGTGGCCCAGGGTTTGCAGGTTCAGATCCTGGGTGCGGACCAATGCACCACTCATCAAGCCATACTGTGTCGGTATCCCACATACAAAATAGAGGAAGATGGACACCAATGTTAGCTCAGGAACGATCATCCTCAAGCAAGAAGAAGAAGATTGGCAATAGATGTTAGCTCAGGGCCAATCTTCCTCACCAAAAAAAAAAAAAGAAGAAAACGCAAATGGCCAACAGGTATATGAAAAAGTATTCAACAGCACCCATCACGAAGGAAATGCAAATCAAAACCACAACGAGGTATCACCTCACATCTGTTAGAATGGCTATTATCAAAAATACAAGAGATAAGTGCTGGTGAGGATGTGGAGAAAAGGGAACCCTGGTGCATTGTTCTTGGGAATGTAATTTGGTACTGCAACTACGGAAAACAACGTGGAGGTTCCTCAAAAAATTAAAAACAGAACTACCATATGATCCTGCAATTCCACTTCTGGGTATATATCCAAAGGAAATGAAATAACTATCTTGAGATACCAGCACTCCCACGTTCACTGCAGCATTATTCACAATAGCCAAGATATGGAAACAACCCAAGTATCCATTGACAGGTGAATGGATAAAGATGATGTGATGTGTGTGTGTGTGCATATATATATATGTAGAGAGAGAGAGAGAGAGAGAGAGAGACCATATATATATATACACACACACATATTTATATATATATATACAATGGAATATAATTCACCCATAAGAAGAAATCTTGCCATTTGTGACAATATGGACGAACCCTGAAGGGAAGGCATTATGCTAAGTGAGATAAGTCAGACGGAGAAGGACAAATACTGTGTGATTTCACTTACATGTGGAATCTGAAAAAGCCAAACCCATAGAAACTGAGAGTAGCATGGTGGCTGACAGGGGCTGGGGGGTGGGGGAAATGGGGGAGATGTCAGTCAAAGGGTACAAACTTCCGTTAGAAGACGAATGAGTTCTGGGGATCTAATGTACAGCAGGACAACTATACTTAACAATACTATAGTATATACTTCAAAGTTGCTAAGAGAGTAAATCTTAAATGTTCTCACCACACACACAAGAAAGAATGGCAATTATGTGAGAGATGGAGGTGTTAACTAACATTGTGGTAATTATTTCAGTATATATGTGTATCAAAAATCATTACATCATACACCTTAAACTTACACAATGTTATATGTCAATTACATCTCAATAAAGCTGGAAAAAAAATAAAACATCAAGAAAAAGGGACAGAAAGAAAAGCCTGTCTATATCAAATAGTAAAAGTAAGAGGAAATAGCTGTTCCATAAAAAACATAAATATATTCTGTGTATTGCAAACTTACAAGTATAAAAATATAAGGAAAAACAAACAGTTTAGGAGATGATACTGTAAGCAACAGCCAAAATATACATATTTAGAAAAATCTTGAGAGAATGAAAGATTATGGTCAGCACAGCTTTAAAAAAAGCAGAATCAAGGGGCTGGCCCCATGGCATACTGGTAAAGCTCAGCATGTTCCACTTTGGTGGCCTGGGTTCATGGGTTTGGATCATGGATGGGGAGCTACACCACTCGTCAGCCATGCTGTGGCAGCGACCCACATATAAAGTGGAGGAAGACTGGCAGAGATGTTAGTTTATAGCTAATCTTCCTCAAGCCAAAAGAAGAGGAAGACTGGCAACAGATATTAGCTCAGGGCAAACCTTCCTCAGCCAGAAAAAAAAAAAGGAGACTCAAGGCTTAGGTACAGGGTATTGGAATATCTAAAGTTTTCCACACAAAGCATGAATTCACACATCAATTACAGATGTGTGATACCATTTCCATGAAAAAAAGATAGCACTAATCTCCAAAATCGACCATAAAAATGAAATTATGCTAAGATAAAATTGGCCATATGTGATTTTTAAAACTGTTTTAAGTAGGAAGAATTATAAAAAGATGACCACTTTGCAAGTATTCTCTTTTAATATAAAATTTAAATCTCAGTTGTAAGCAAATTACACATAAATTTATAATTCAGTAATTATAAAACCACTGTTTACACATTAGAGTATTTATAGTTAGCCTTCTCTGCCTACTTATATACCACACACGTTTCTTTTCTTACTACAAAATTACAATCATGCCCTCTATAAAGCTTTACATACCCCTCTTTGCACTTAATACATATTCCCATGTCATTAAAAATGACTGGAAACATGTTTATGGCATTACAATATTTCAAATTATGGATGTACCATAATTTGGCATTAGACTGTTTCCAGTTTTTCTTTTCTTTTTTTTTTTTAAAGATTTTATTTTTTTCCTTTTTCTCCCCAAAGCCCCCCGGTACATAGTTGTACATTCTTCGTTGTGGATTCTTCTAGTTGTGGCACGTGGGACGCTGCCTCAGCGTGGTTTGATGAGCAGTGCCATGTCCGCGCCCAGGATTCGAACCAACGAAACACTGGGCCGCCTGCAGCAGAGCGCACGAACTTAACCACTCGGTCACGGGGCCAGCCCCCTCCAGTTTTTCTTTAATATTAAAACGCCACAGTGAATATTTTTATATATAAATCTTTGAATTTGAGCACCTCCTTGGAAAAAAATATCTAGAAGTACAATTTCTAAACTAGAGAATCTGAACGTTTTTAAGACTCTTGATATAAGGTGAAATGCTTTCCATTAAGATACTTACCTGCTTCACTCATAATGCACAGGATATGAAAACGCCCACCTAAAGTACATGTTTACACGTCTATCTTTCTAAAGAGACTACAAGCTCCCGTGGGAACATATATTCCTGTTATACTCATATTTGTATCCTGGTATCTGCCACATAGTAGATGCTAAATAAATGGCTACTGAACTGAATTACAGCACAATGTCACAACTGTACTTCTCCAGCTGAAAAAGAATGAGAAATCGCCATTAGGTAGGACATACATGTCCTACCTCTGCTGCTGAAGCAAAGGAGTCGGTTGATGCGATGCTCAAAGTGTCTCGCAGGCCAAAGTCATCTACATTCCCCTTCATGGTGATATCTGTATCTTTATCTGAAAAATAAAAGATGAAAATTTGAGAAATTGATATGCTTTATCACCGCCATATTTCATACTCTTTAGCTGGTTTTGATTTTGTTTTTGTTTTGCTTCAGTCTTTCTTTAGACTACGGAATCTAAAAGGAAAACACAAATCAACGGCATATAATCTGACAAGACTCTCAAATCTGTATTCACTGTTTAGCTGATTCTGAAACACCGCCATACAGAGGAGAAAGTGCTGGAAAGCAGACATTTTTACTGTAAAAGGGATTAAACTTAATTTCAGATTTAAAAAGCTTTTGAGTAGATAATAACTTAAATTGGTGTATAACAACTGAGTTGGATTATCTACCATACATGGTAAAATCAGCATATACCACAGATAGTTTGAAACAAAGCAATTTAGTTGCAAGTGGCGTTGCCCAAATTGGGTGAACTGGTAGGTTCCATTCAAGTTAAATGAACTACTAACATAAAATCTTGTCTAGCCAGTAGACTTGTATGAGTGGATCAATTAAAACAATTCAAGAAGATACATCCGAGTTCTTCAGTCTTTAAAGGCCTACTTTAAAACACTGAAAGGCCAAAAATGATCAGATCTGGTCCCTGACGTTTACTTTGCTTACTTGAGGGTCATATATACTTGCCCCAATGACTTTAAAGGGCTGAAAAAAGTTTAAATACATGTGAAAATGGTTAATCTGGCCAATCCAAGACAGCCTACCTACTAACACACAGCTCTCTGAACGCGGGGGGCAGCATGTTCATACACTGTCATCAGGAATCTGTTAACCTTCAAGTTTCAAATAAACGTTTACTTGCTTACAGATGTGACTGCATCGTAGCAAACAACGGACGGATATGCTTCAAAATTCATCACAAATGTGAAAAGCAAAGAACAAAATATATACAGATTTTTCTTATTTTGATCCTCAATCTGCTAAATTTGTCAGATACTTTATCTTCTTTAAAAAGAAACCAGAAATCTCTTTGGCTTTCATTCATTCAAATTTCTAGTCCATCATTTTCCCCAAAATAAAGTTCATTGCCTTTACCAGAAATTTTCCAAGTCCTATTTAAAACCCCCAAACCACCAGAAAACACAGACATTTTGTGACTCTATACAGGAAGTGTAGATTTTTTAATCCAAACCGTTAATTTAGTTTAAATTCAAAAGTTTTGCAACCAATTTATATTCCAATCTCTAAGCCAAGCATAGAGCTAATAAGCTGTAATTGGTACAAGCTTCACTCCTATTAAGTATCAAAAATAACCATACATGGAGCATATTTTTTTCCTAGGTTATATTTGGTGGGACCATATTTGACATTTTAACCATTCATCTTCCAAGTTTAAACTATAATTGTTTTCAGATGAAGTTTACATCAATCCTTTTATTTATTTTTTTTAAAGATTTTATTTTTCCTTTTTCTCCCCAAAGCCCCCCGGTACACAGTTGTGTATTTTCTTAGTTGTGGGTCCTTCCAGTTGTGGCATGTGGGACGCCACCTCAGCATGGCTTGATGAGTGGTGCCATGTCCACGCCCCAGGATTTGAACCAGTGAAATCCTGGGCCACCGAAGCAGAGCACACAAACTTAACCACTCAGCCATGGGGCTGGCCCCTACATCAATCCTTTTAAAGTATCTAACTTGTCATCTTAAAATTCTTTTGCTACTCAAAGGCTATTAATGGAAGAAAATTTGAAGTTAAATTATTCTATTTTCAAAAATACATGTTTTTTTAGAAATTTAAATTTTTTCATCAAACTTGAGAACAAAACAACATAACTGCTTTACACTTATAAATAGCTATAAAACTGATATTTCTGGACATTCAATTATCCAGAAAAAAATCCCATTATTCTCTTTTCAGTGCATATATGATTTAAAAAATTGCACAAACTTTGAAATTATTTATAAAATTGAATAGGCATGTACAATTTTCAAACCTTTATCTTCTTAATTATTTTCCATTGTTACTATTAATTGTGCAAAAAGAAATCACAGTGCAATTTTCATTATGCCAAAGCACTTTTAAAGCAGGATTAAATTATAAGTCAATTGAGTTAAATCTTAGTTCCATAAGCCTTTTGCTATTTTCAGAGCAAAACACAGACATTTATCGTATGCCACTTTGCCTCTCAGACATTACCCGTGAGCTGTTACACGTCTGTTTTACTTCACTCAGCAGGAACCAGCCATTCAATGTCATCCAGATCAGTGACCATGGCTGTGATTTATTAAAAAAAAAAATCTAACACAGAAAAATGGCTCAGAGGAACTGGAAAGATTTACTCATTCCATCCAACTTCATAAACCACAGACCATACGTCTCATTTCAGTAATTGTTATGATTCCTGGAATGGCAGCTTAATAATTATGAAGAGAAATAATACATCTGTTTTTTAGATAAGCCAGTAAAAAGTATAAAGAAAGAATATTGGGCAATATCTCAAACTAACTGCTTTCATGCATCCAATTAAAACTTAAAATGCTCTTTCCAACAAGTATCAACTCTTGATTGTGGTATTGAAAGACAGGGACAGCATGGAAAATGGAAAACCAAGAGCTTCATCTTAGTCAATATTTTCAGAAACTTCTAACTGAATTTTTCTTAGCAGAAAAAAATGCTAAAAACACAATGAAATATCATTAAATACCTACCAGAATGATTAAATTGGAAAAAATGACAATTTTCTTTGTTAAGGATGTACAACAATGGAAACTCTCACACACCACTGGTGGAAATGACAATTGGTAGAACCACTTTGGAAAGTTTGGCATTATCTATAAAAGCTCAAGACTGCATTCTCTATGACCTAGCAATTCTATCCTGGACTGTGTTTTACAGAAATACATGCTTATATGCATAAGAATGTTCATAACAGCACTGTTTATAATAGCTCCAAACTGGAAAAAAACAACCATCTATCTATCATAGAATGCACAAACAAACTGTGGTACATTCCTACAATGAAATACTATACAACAATCAAAGTGAATGAATTCCTGCTACACTCAAGAATGTGGGTGAAACTCACAATATGTTGAGTGAAGAATTCTATGTATAATTTCATTCACATAAAATTCAAAAACAGGCAAAACTAAACTACAATGATCAGGACTACATACTTAGTTGGTAAAATTATAAAGAAAAGGCAGGAAGTAATTAGCACGAGCATCAAGACAGTGATTAGTTTTGGAGGTAGGTGGGAGGGGTACTGAATGCTAGGGATACAAGGGGACCTTCCAGAGAATTGACAATGTTTTATTTTATTTTATTTTATATTTTACTGAGGAAGATTAGCCCTGAGCTAACATCTGTTGCCACTCTTCCTCTTTTTTGGCTTGAGGAAGATTAGTCCTGACCTAACATCTGTGCCAGTCTTCCTCCACTTTATATATGCGCCACCGACACAGCATGGTTGACAAGTGGGGTAGGTCCACACCTGGGATCCAAACCCGCAAACCCAGGCCACTGAAGCACAGCATGTGAAACTTAACCACTCAGCCAACGGGCCAGTCCAACAATGTTTTATTTTTTGATCTACATGATAGTTACACAAGAGGGTGTGATAAATCGCTGTACTTTTCAGTTTTGTGCACTTTCCTCTAAAGGTCTAAACAGAAGGAAAGAAAACAATGTATCTATATATCTTGGCCCTAAATGGCTGAGAGTAGAAAAGACAATGAAATATTTCAACGTTGGCGGTGAAGTTGTAATTTATCATTAGACATGAATTTTATTCCCTGGTAAAAGCAGCATCAATAATGACTCTAGGTTTAAAAAGTCAAAAGATCTGATGAGTCCGCTAAGTATAACAGCAAGTTGAAAATAATTTATCTGCATCCTACAGGGAAACACCAGTAGTAGTAGCAGCAGAGATGAATGCCACATATATAACACTCACAACCTTTTTTCTTCTGGTTCATCAATTGTCCTTTGCTATTTAGCTATTGGTTTAGAATCTAAAGTAGAATGTTTAGGTGAGGATAATCAATTATTGGCGGTAAGAAGAGAGAAACTTAGAGATGCTTGCTATTTCATGACAAAAATAAAAGTGTGATGAAATTAATAAACATTTATTTTGCACTTACGACTTGCCAGAAACCAAGTTATATGCTTTACATATATTATCTCATAATTCTTTAAGTTAGGTAGTATTACTTTTTTCATTTTATGTTTCAAGAAGCTAGGGTACAGAAAGGTTAAGTAACCGGCCCATACTCACACAGTTAAGAAATGGAATGGCAGGATTCAAACCCAGGTCATCTGACACCAGATTCCATGCTATCAAACTATGGAGCTCAGGTGTCCAATTGGGCAGCCGCTAGCCACACGAGTCTACTGAGCACATGAAACGTGGCTAGTCAGAATTGAGGTGTGCTGTAAGTGTAAAATACACAATGCATTTTGAAAACTTTGTACTAAAATACATAAAATATCTTATTAAGTGGGCTTAAGAAAATATATTATTAAAATTAATTTCACCTCTTTCGTTTTACTTTTTCATGTGGCTACTAGAAAATTAAGTTTCATTTGTGGTTCACACTATACTTCTACTGTACAGAGCTGTTACGGATTCCTGTCTCATACCTTATCTACAGTGCAAAGAGCTTAACGAGTTCTTTACAGGATTCAGATTCAACTCACATTTTTTGAGTGACTACTACGAGCCCAAGGCATTCTGCTAAGTGCTTTCATAGACTATTTATTTCATTTAATATATGCAACTGTTAGATAAGAACAGCCTAATTATGTACAAGAATGCTTTATTGTAACTAGAACAAAAAAAAGCCATTTTCCTATCAAAATCTTCAATGGCTCCTCGTCTGGTTTTCAAAGCTTTCCTTAATGTCTGTTCACCCTACCTCTCTAATCTTGTTTTCTATTAATTACTAAAAGACCCCTCAGCTTTGGCTGAGTATATTCACTCTACCCTCACTTGCCACGGAGAAGCGCAGTGGGCAACAGCTTGCGCTTTGGAGTCAGCCAGTTAGCATGTGGCTCCGGTCCCAATCCCAGCCATGCCACTTACTATCTAGGTAAACTGGGGATAACAATATTGATTTCAGAGTTGCCACAAAGATTAAGTGAGAGATTTTACGGAGGCATAATACTTGGTACACAGTAAGTGCTAAATAATTTTTCCCTGTTATTATTATTGCCATATGCATGCTTTACTTAAGCCTTTGGTTCCTCCTGCATCTCCTCCAACATATAAATTTCTCTCCTTCTGCTCCCTTGCCCCTGCTACCCAGGAACATACATTGTTTTATAAGGCAGCTTAAGTACTATCCCCTGCAAGTAACCTCCGAAAGTTCCTAATTTTTTGCTTCTATGTAAGGCAGTACAGCAAAAGTATTAAAACCATGGGTTCTGGAGGCAGGCAGCTTGGATTCAAATTCTGACTCTGCTACTTATTAGCTGTGTAACCTTGGAGAAAGCTCTTATCCTCTCCATTCCTCTATGTTCTCATTTGTAAAATGGGAATGAAATCTACGTCACCGAGCTGAGAGAGGATTAAATGAGTCAATACATGTAAAGGAAGCACTCAATAAATGTTAACTACTCATATTATTGTGCAAAAGATAAATATGTACCATTTAATGTGCTATGTGAATTTTTATTTAACTATTGCCTGAATATATAGCCTGTCTGTCCAGCTGGACTGGAACATCTTGAACGGATGGACTTTCTTGTCTTTTCTCTCTTCCCTTTTCTTTTTCTTTCATGTTTTTTCTGATGGTTCCTACAGTTCTCAATAGAGCACTGAACACAGATATTTGTTCATATAAACTCACTGAAACTTATTACAAATTGACCATCCCCAAGACGTGAAAATCCCAATTTTAAAAAGCCTCTAGTGTTTCTCCAGATCATTTTGCCTGTCATACAGCTTTAACTTGTTTTCAGAGCCCTGTTAAAACTCTTAAAACCCAGCCTTAAATTAATTAAACTTATGATACTATTTTGTAAACCTGAAATATGCAGCTTCAGCCCTTTAATGACTCATCATTAACCTTAGGAGTGCCTAAAAGAAAGCTTTCCACATAACTGGGTGATTATAAAAAATGTGCCACAAGTTACCTCACCGGCTCTCGGCGGAGTAGCTCTTTTCTTCCCTATCCTTTTAAAACAGTAAATCTAAAATTTGTTAATACTTTTTTTTACCTGTCTCAATCACCCAGATCTTTTAAAACATTCATGCAGAGACATAAACTCTGTTGTTCTTTGGAAGAACCCTGTAAGTACAATGTTTACTTTTAACTAAGCAGTCAAATATTTTAGGCCAAAAATCTGACTGGATTCAAGCCTTCTTCCTTCTTTCACAATCTCATAATTCACATATTACTTCAGTTTTTTTCCAAAGCAGAATTTGCTTGAAAGTTAAAAAAAGAAAAGGAAAAAACTAGAAGACACTTCAGCCCTGGAACTTGGAACTTCAGGCCTGGATCGATCCCTTTAAACCAGTCCAAGTGGGTTTTCTGCGTGTCTCACTTTAGCCATCCCTAGGCACATTCTATTTTCTGTTGCTCAGAAGGCATCAGGTCTATTTTAACCTCAGCATAGCCTAGTGGAGATTCCAAAGATGCCACTCTTCTTTTAAAATCCAGGCTGTCCACTGTGGATTTTATGACACCAGCAAGAAGAGGAAGCCTGCCAAACGTCTCAATGTCATCTGACTTCTATGTCAGCAGCTATTCTCCAGATGATTTTTAGCAGTTTAAATGTGATTTGGAACCTTGTCCTTCTACGGTTTTATTAAAAATGGAAAAGTTCCTGCTGCCGACAAGACAAGCTATTTTCCAAAGAGTCTGCTATAATCTGTTAAAATAATTAAGAAGTCTGGAAGACCACTGCTGCTCTTTGTGTATATTGTATGACTATCTGCTCCATCCATACTGTGGGCAAGTTTTTATTCTGAATTGCTTTAAAATGCTATAGCACAGCTTGAGAGAAAAAAAAGTTGAGTACAAAAATCAAAACCAATGTAATTTCAGAAAGTGAAAGAACTAAGAAAGCTAAGATAGGGTATTTTTTCGATTTTTCTCTCAATGTACCTTAATATTGAAAAGAGTGACAAAGAAATCCGCTGAAACAAAAGAAAGGAGAATGGATCAGCTCTTGACGTGTCATGACTTAGACGGCTTTGCCAACATGAAAGAACGTGCGTACAAACGCGCCCGCTCCTGCGGCACTGCCCGTGAGGAGCTTTCTGTAACAGCTGGCTCTGGCTTCCCGTTTATCGAAAACTTGGCCTTGATTGGCCAATGCAACAACTGTGATTCCCAACTGGGAAACACAGCTGCCAATACACCTGCATCTCTACCTCTTTTTAGGAAAAGAAACAAGTGACTAGATAACCTAAAGTGGAGCAAAAAGAGATTAAGATTAGGTCTGCAGTTACGGAGACTTTAGCAGGGCCACTAGGAACAGGTGGTCACTCTGTACACTACACAAAGGGCTCTGGCCAAAGAGAGAAGTGGGGGCAGAAATCCAGTCCATATCCTGGGCCTGCATCTTCCTGGAGGAAGGTGAACCTTTTTCTCACAAAGGTGCCCTTCCCGACGAGTTACAGACCTTTTTCCACATCGCATACAGGCCCTGTCTGGGCTAGTGAAGGTCCTGGACTTAGAATCCAAGCCAGTAAGAGGTAACTTGAATACAAGAGATAACGGCAAGCAGCAGGAACGTCCCTTGCTTCTGGCGCCCCAGCAGTTTTCTTTATATTGCTTCCATTTCTGAACCTGTTTTGACTTAGGCTTCATTTTGTAGTATTATTAAACACTTTGAAATTAAGATTAGGAGCCTTAATGCATGGGAGGAAATTACTTGGCCAAATTTCTCATATATTCTGCAACTTGCACTCTGTATATTTAGAGGTCTGAGTATAAAAATTAAGCCTGTAATTCCTGTCTCTCCCCAGAAATAAACGCTCAGGGAGTTTATCTTCCAACCACAGTGATTCTGCAGGAAAGGAAAAGGGCAAGGTCTTAGAGCGTCAACTCTGGCAGTCTGACATTTGACTCAAGATGATAGGTTGAGGTATTTCTTCTCGATCCCAAGCTTTAACACACTGCTAAATGTTCTATCTGGCTGCTTACCAAAAAAAGAAGAAAGTCTCTCTAGCGGTCAGGAGGTCCCACTTTACAGCTTTTCCTACTCTCTGCCAGAGAATTTGTGCAGTCAGTACTAGGCTGGAAAAGTCTCTAATTTTCCCTCAGAGGATGTCTCACTGTCTCAATGAAATCCTCTGCATGAGAGCAGAAAGAAAGATAGATAAAATATTTAAACTGTACCAGTCAACCCTGCCATAATCTCCTGCAAACATATAAGCTTGATTATGACTTCTCATAATTCTCAGTGGCTCCCTTTCACCTAAAGGTACAACACAAGGACCTTCATGATTTGTCTCCTACCCACCTTTCCAGCTTCACTTCCCACCACTCTCCTACGTATATTGTGTTCCCAAGACATACCAAACAACTCACAGCTCCCTAAACAGGCTCCACTCTATGCCTTGAGCCATGCTGTTCCCTCCGCTTGGAATGCCTTTTCTCAACAGTCTTCCTGGCAGACCGTCCTTCTCCAAGTCTCTCCCGTGAAGCCTTCCTTGAGCTCCCCCGTGAATAATCACATCCTTTTCTTTGGTGTTTTCATAGCACTTTCTAAACACATTATTACAGCACTTACTGCACTGTTCTCTATAATTTTTTAATGCCTATCGCCAAAACTAGACTGTGTTGCCTAAAAGCAAGGATAAAATCTTCATCCTTGTCTCTCCACTGCTTTATACCATGGTTTGACATATATGAGGCAATCAAACGTTTGCTAAATAAATATTCCAGACCTAAGATTCTATGAGTTCATTCTGTTCTTTCTGTTATAAAGCAGGCTAAATACATATCTGAAATATGCAAAGCAATACTGTTAAGCTATGAAAATTCCTGGCTTGTTTTTAAGTGCTAAATTTGTTCCTGCACATCAGTATAAAAGAATCTCAAAGTCCTTTTGCTTCAGCCAAAAAAACAACATTTATCAAACTTATGGCTTCAGGGTTGCCTGCTAACACTGCTGTTGCAAATACACACTACCCTTTATAGAAAATGTAAGCATACAAACTATGAAGCCCAATTAATTTTAGAGGAAATATAAAGTGTAGATTAATAAGCTTGAACTTTATTTGTGTAAACCAGTATCAACAAAATAATGTCCCCAAGAGACTCTGAGCAAGCTTCATTTGTTGTTAATCAGGTTTATTTTTACACTGGTATTAAATTCAGCATTTTGGTCCTGCCCTAACAGCCTAACCAAAGTGAGTAAAGAATAATGTTGATTCCTGAATGTATCATCACTGAAATAAACTACCAAACCATGTAATGATGCATACCCTGCATGATATGATGATAACAGAAGTCTCCTAAAGTATAAATCATTCCCTTGGTATTAGGGTTTTTTTTAGGTTTTGGTGAGGAAGACCGTCCCTGAGCTAACATCTGTTGCGATCTTCCTCTTTTTTGCTTGAGGAAGATTGTCCCTGAGCTAACATCTGTGCCAATCTTCCTCTATTTTGTATGTGGGACACTGCCACAGCATGGCTGATGAGTGGTGTGTAGGTCCATGCCTGGGATCCAAACCCATGAACCCTGGTCCACTGAAGCAGAGCACGCTTAACCTTTTGACCACTACGCCACCAGGTTGGCCCCACGGTATTAGGTTTTAATCCCATCAATCTCTTACTAGTTCTTGTGATCAACTAAAGTCTAATTTTTACCAAAATAATTCAGATAATAATACAAATTTCTATTTAATATGAAAGATAAAATACTTTTATTGTATAATATTTGGTATGTACAAAAATTAAATATATACAGCATAAATGTGTATTTTGAATCAAAATACTAAAACATTTATGAATCTACTACCCATTTACAGCCACTTTTCAAAGAATTATTTACTTATTAAGGAAAAATAATATAATCATGCAGCAAACAGGACCGTACACATCTTCTTCTTACCTGATACTCAGGATATATGGGTCTCCAAATGAATTTCACAGACAATCAGATATTTCAGCAAAAGCAGCAGCAGATAACCAAAGACACCGCATGTCCCCAACCAGACCTGTTTACTTTCAAGTTCTTATCTTAGGCTCTTAAACAGGCTGAGGGCCCTTCAGTTGGGAAGTATGGGAAAGAATGGAGGTGGGAAGGACAAGTTAAAAGAAGAATCTTCTGCTTTGTGGAGGGAGCTTAGGCTGAGTCTCACGAAATAGCTCAGTATTGAGGTATATAATCACCTACATCACTTTCTAGCGGCTTCATATGAGTAAGCCAATCAGACCAGAAGCAACCTGAAGACAGGGAGTTTAGCCCTTATTTCATCCGAATTCTATCACATATAAGGCACACAGTAAACAGTTAAATAAACAGTCACAGTTGATTTTTTAAGCTATCATTTGTCTTAGTAGTCTTCACAAGTCCCCGCCATCAACTCTCCTGTATCTTACTAGGAGGCTATAGCAACAGGGGCACAGTCTTTTTTTTTTTTTTTAAAGATTGGCCCCCCTGAGCTAACAGCTGTTGCCAATCTTCTTTTTCTTTTTTCTGCTTTTTCTCTCCGAAATGCCCCCAGTACATAGTTGTATATTTTTAGTTGTAGGTCCTTCTAGTTGTGGCATGTGGGATGCCGCCTCAATGTGGCCTGATGAGTGGCAACCATGTCCGTGCCCAGGATCCAAACCAGCAAAATCCTGGGCAGCCCGAAGCAGAGGGTGCGAACTTAACCACTCACCCACGGGGCCAGCCCCAGGGGCACAGTCTTCGATTGTGTGTGGTGGGCCAGCTAAGTCATGGTCCTCCTTTCTACAGAGCTCTCTTCAGAGGCAAAAAGACTCTAAGAATCTACCCAGAGCAGTAAAGGGTGGGGGGAGGGGAGGGGAGAAAGCATAACAATTGGAAACAAAGAAATAAAAATAAACATGTCATCATCCACAGATATGTGGTCTAGATAAAAGTTCCAAAAGAACCTACAGACAAATTACTGGTGGTAGAACTAATAAGAGTTCACAAGGATTGCTGATAATATTCAAATGCAAATATCAACATTTTAGATACCAGCAAGAAAAAATTAGAAAACAAAAATTTTAAAAAGATGCCACGTACAATGATAGCAAAACTATAAGGGACCTAGGAATAAAGATATAAAGACCTCTATGGAGAAAATTATAAAAAATTATGAAAGACATAAACAACTTAAATGAAGAACCATACCGTGTTTGTGGATGGAAACATTAATATTATCAAAATGCAAATTCTCCCACAAGCTGACCTATAAACACAATGTAATAATCAAAATCCTCAGAGGGGTTTTCATCCACCTTGACACGCTGTCCAAACTTCACATGGAAAAGCAAAGCTAAGAACAGCCACAGCAATTCTTAGAAAGGAACACAGTGAATGGACTCAGTCTGCCAGGTGTCAAGACTCACTGTAAAACCATACAAAGCTACAGCAACACTTTGAAACCTGAAGGGACAGACTGCAAACAGAGCAAAATGGAGCCTCCAGAAAAGACACACATATAAGACAACTCGACAGATCAGAGAGGCACTTCAAATCAGTGAGAAGAGAACACATTTTCCAGTGAATGGTGCTGAGGCAACTACTTAACCAAATATTGATAAAAAAATAGTAAGGACACACATTACATTTAAAAAGTCAGCTCTTGGCAGATTAAAAACCTGAACATGAAAAGCAAAACTTTAAAACTTTCCAAATAAAATACAAAAGATTTCTCTTTACATCTTCTAAACAATACACAGAAACCATAAATTCATAAAGGAAAGATTGATAAATGTGGTAACACTAAAATTAAAAATCTCGGTACAACCAGAGAGACCTTAAACAAAATGAGGTTATGAGGAGGAACTCTCATACGTACTGCCAGTGGAAGTTTCAATGGGGACAAAGACTCTAGAAAGTGATTTGGTGCTATCTACTAAAGCTGAAGACCCGCATAATTGATAACCTCTCAATTCCACATCCATAATAGTGGCTGTCATTCTTGTTTATCCATGATCCAAAGTAAGAAATACATTCTGAAACCCAGTAGACAAATTTACATGAATACATAAAGGAAACAGAAGTTTCATAAAACTAATATATATGTATGTGTGTATATATGTGTGTGTGTACTGTACATACATGTTGTATGTATACGTATGTATGCATATACAGATATATATATAATGCACTCACTGAGATATATTTCTAATGCTGGCTGCAATCCACTAAACTGATTTCATGACCACTAATAGGTTATAACCTCCAGTTTAAAAAACTGTCCTACAGAAACGCCTATAAATATGCACAAAGAATCACAGGTGATCACGTTCATTGGAACATGATGTATGTTAATTGTAAGTACAGGTTTATGATAAACAAGAGAGAAATAGAATCAGGAAAAGATTCATAGGTTACTGTAACTATACCTGCAATAATATAGTTCATTAGTTTAAAATCTGAAGCATACGTGGCAAAATGTTAGTATTTGATAAAACTTTTAATATTCTCTATACATTTCTTTATGCTTGGGCTTTCACTTTGTAGAGAAGAAAAAGGCATGAGAACTTAAAAAAAACAACAACGAACCTTACAGCCATAGAGACTTGACAATCCTCCACAGAAAGGAAAGGAAAAAGGAATAAAAGCACCAATAGTTTTTGCAACTTTTATATAGAGAAATAAACTTACTGGTAGCAGCACTGTAACCATATATTGAAGGTTTAAATGAAAACAGCCATGAACCATACATTGTATTTCCCTCACATCCTTTAAAGAAATTAGTTTTGGTTAAATTTCCACTTCACTGAAAATAAACTAAAGTTCTATATTTAACAATAAACTGAAATTATAATACCAATTTACTTAAAATTATTGCAGAAAATCTTAATGTCATCCATTGTCTCTCTCCACCTAACCATCCATGTATCTATATATTACTTGAAAGGCCTCTTAAACAGAAATGCACTGAGAATCACCTCTAGAACTAAGAAATACATATGTATTTCACAGGCCCACCCCCCAAGTTTCCATTTCAAACTCAGCAGATCTGGAGCAAAGCCTAGGAATCCACGTTGTTGAAAAGCTACAAAGGTGAGTCTGATAAAGATCTTGTTAAGTCCCACAGACCTACTGAGAGTCTAACTACAGAAAAGCCACAATATCAGGCAGTGAAAGGAACAGAATTAAACACTCCATCCGCCCACAAGGAGCTTAAGGTCTAATATAAGAGACTGGGTATATACATAAATAATTATAATGTCCTGTCGAAAGTAACCAATGCCATTGAGGAAACCATTAAACCTCCCACAAATTCATATTTTAAATGAGACTTCCACTCCATCCTCCAGGAAGAAGCTATACTGATACAACAGTTTATGTTGCTCCCTTCACCTCTTCATTTGGTCCTCCTTATGAGAAGTGTAACTTAGCTAATGCAGAGAACCTGAGTACCATTTACGGACAGAAGAAAATGAGATGAGTCATCGTTCACTGCATGGCTCCCGGTGTGCACCGGTGTTTGCTCTATTTCTCTCTCAAGTCTTCTAGAGAAAGGTCTAGGTCTGCAAACCCATCACTTTAGTGCTGGATCTCACTCTTCTGAGCTGGACAGAGTGATGGTAGGGATTGCAAGGCAGGCAGGGAATCCTTACACAGCTGGCTGGGTAAGCATGCTAGGAATTTGCTCTGCATTCCTAGATCTTCTCCAGAGAACTTTTCGAGGGGAAAAGAGGAAAGCGTAGGAAGCCGTACCAAATTGCCCAATACAGCCACTGGCAAAAAAAGTTCAAAATAAAGTTAATACTATTTTATAACCAATATCCGGCTCTTTTTGTGTTCTCAATTTATTCAGAACCCAGAGAGACAGATGAGTCTTTAAATGGTAAGCCTAAGATTAAGAAATGCCATCATTACGGAACAGAGAAAGGCATGAGAGATTTCCTATGGCTTGAAAAGCAGAGAAGAATGCACAGGGAAGTAGCTTTGAGCAGAGTCATGTTCCATAGGCAGAAAAAAGTGATTCAGAGCACGTTAAATTATGCAAAGAACAGCATCAGCAAAAGAATGGAAAAAAGAAAAACGTGGAAAATTTACTAAAAATCTGGAGTTGATTATACAACTAAAATCTTAGACATGAATTGCAGTTCAGTTCTGGAAGAGACTTTGTTCAGTTTGGCTGGAGTATACGAGAAACAGTAAAACAAATAGGTCAGAAAAGTGGTCTGAAAACCTGGGAGTGACAAGGTGAGAGTTCTGCACCAAGAAGAGAATTCCAGAAACAAGATACAGATGTACCAGTAGGGAGAGAGCCTGGAGGCAGGAACCCAATTAGGAGATTATTAAATCCAAGCAAAATATAGTGAGGGGACAGAGAAAAGAGAATGAATGAGGACTGTATTATGGAGGCAGAATCGACAGAATTTGCTAAATATTGGATGTGCTGGCAAGGAGTATATATCCATTACCATTTTTTGTTTTCCTCCTATGCATATGGCAAGACCAGGGATCAAGGAAAGCCAATGATCTTAGCTACATCGAGAAGAAATACTTTTGCAAAGTATTGTCCTTCATATGACAGTTTCTTTTCTAACACAGAGAAGTAGATTTATAAAAAGCATTTTTTTTATTTTCTCAAATAAATAACTTTAAATAAGGCTTAAATATCTTGTTCCAGAAAAATGCAAATTTATGGTACTACAATATGAGAAAAATCAAATTAATTCTCAGAAAAAGAGAATGTTGTCTGGAGAATATGACTGAACAATATCATTGTAAAACAAGTCATGAACATGTGAAATCCATCTACTTGTAACCACGCATTTTTTAAATAATCTTAAAACAGGCCTCATAAAAATGCTGGAATATAACTACTATACGAATAGATAAGTGTATACCATGTGCACATTATCTCATTTAAGCTTCACAATTATAATTTAAAAATTGTAACTTAATTCTCTGAAAAACAGAAACTACAAATAAACATAACACTTTTAGATGCTGTTAGCTAGAAGCACTTGTGCACTAACGGAAATTTACGTTAACGTTATTTCAAGTTTCTGTGCATAACGTCCACACTCCGTCTTGCCCTGAGTTACAGCAGCAGGTGTATACAAAACACACCAGAAAAAGAATGTGACCTAAATGTAACTGCCAGTGCTATGAGCAGCGCAGCACAGCACTGATGAGTCACAGACTTTCGAAGCGCACATAAAACGTGCTGCCCTCTAGTGATGTCAACACCTCGCATGTAACACTAACGAGTCTCGTAAGTGAAGAAAGAAAACTCATTTTATTCTTAGAGAACTAATTCGAATCTTCATTTCATTTTATAACTTTATAATAAGAGGAACAGACATGTAACTATTGTTTAAGCCAGAAGTAAACTTGTGGCGTGTAAGAGCAAACATAATATCCAATAACGATGCACTCATTCAGAATGGTTAAAGAAATACCAGTACAGAACGGCAAGAGGAAATGGAGAATACATGGTGATTACATTTTATGTCAGGAATTCGTGCCATAAAACATAACTCAAACCCATTTTCCTACAGGAGTAAGTGTAAAGAGAGGTTGGAGTAAATTACAACTATTGGGCTGTATTTCTTTTCCAAGCATAGTTTCATTTTTTTTTTTTTAAGATATTATTTTCCTTTTTTCTCCCCCAAGCCTCCCGGTACATAGTTGCATATTTTTAGTTGTGGGTCCTTCTAGTTGTGGCATGTGGGACACCGCCTCAGCACGGCTTGACCAGCAGTGCCACGTCCGCGCCCAGGATCTGAACCCTCAAAACCCTGGGCCGCCAAAGCACAGCACGCCGAACTTCACCACTTGCCATGGGGCCGGCCCGTTCAAGCACAGTTTCAAAGCATAACAAATATCTATAATACAATCTATTTTTAAGAATGCTTTAAAAACATAAAGTATTTGTAGTAAAGTTTTTTCGTATCACTATCACTTCCTTCCCAACTATCCAAAAATACTTCCTCTTTTAACACACATGATAGCCTGGCTTAGTTGTACATTAGAGTGGTTGTGATTTTAGAGCCAGATTGCCAGAAGTTTCTCATTTTTAAAATAGAAATGCCCCTGCATTAATTCTGCTGTTTTATTTTCTCAGCATTAGTTCCAATATTTCCAACATGCTCTGTACTAAAATAATAGCAGGGGCATCAGCAGTTATTTGATCTTCTTTTCAGTATTTATCTCATTTAATTTAATGTCCACTTGGGTAACAACGTTACAGAATATAAAAAAGATTCTAAATTTAACAATAAAAGTAAAAATAACAACACAATAATCACTTGCAGAAGTTCCCCTGCATGTAAACAACAGCATGGTTCGCAGGATCCTGACAAAGGACACTCAGGATTTCTGGTTACCAGCTGAAGTGGCACCACCTAGAGTAAACGCAGTTTATAATTCACCAGGCCCACTAGCTTTGAAACTAGTGATTTTTGATGAATTTTATAAAAATTTTTGGGATTTGTATTATTTAAAACTTTTAGTATAAGGTGCTATTTTGCTCTATTTCAAATTCATGAAAATTTACTTACTTAAAATTAGTTTAACACAACCATACTGTATTTTTAACAGCTTTACTGATGTATAATTTACATACTGTAAAATTCTCCATTTTTAACTGTACAATTTAGTAAGTTTTAGTAAATGTATAAAGTTGTACAACCATCACCATAATCCAGTGTTAGAATCATACTATACGTTTGTTAAACTTTTATTAACTTCACCTACCTAAAGTAACCAAATAACCTGTAATATTGACAACTCAAAAGTTTTTTAAAGGATCTGCTATTTTTTAAAAAGAGGATATAATTTACTTTTAATAAACACACTGTTATATAAAAAAAATTGCTGAGACTATTTTAACCATAGTAAAAGAACTGTGCTGAGGAAGATTTAAACTGTCTTCCTATGATCTTGTCCAAAATGTTAACTCAGCAAACTACTCTACTATAGGGGCTGGCCCCGTGGCCGAGTGGTTAAGTTCGCGCGCTCCGCTGCAGGAGGTCCAGTGTTTCGTTGGTTCGAATCCTGGGCACGGACCTGGCACTGCTCATCAGACCACGCTGAGGCAGCGTCCCACATGCCACAACTAGAAGAACCCACAACGAAGAATACACAACTATGTACCGGGGGGGCGTTGGGGAGAAAAAGGAAAAAATAAAAATCTTTAAAAAAAAAAAAAAACTACTCTACTATAGACGGTACAAGTGTAAAATTAAGTACTGTGTATATTTTGAATTCCAAATTAGTGAAATAAGTTTTGCTGAGGCTCTACTATTGCCAATAAAACCTGACGCGTGTGCCTTCCAAAACTAAGATGATTTGCAACTGAGTGTAAAACCAGCTATGAATATTCAAAGGCAAATACCTACCTGCAAAAAAGCGCAGCATGAGCAATATTTCCAAATAATGTGAACTGATATTAGCCTCTTTTCCAAAACAATTTTTACATTTTCCTAAATTATTAAAGTAGATAAATTACAAATATGTTTTAATATGCTATATAATAAAGTATCCTGTGATCTTTTTATCATCAAGATAAAAAAGAAGTGCGAAAGTAGAATCAGTTGAGTTTATAGCCAGTTGGACATCAAGGTGTCTTAACAATTCTTAGTGACCTAAGGCAACTGGAAAGTGACACCTCAGATCTCTGACTCTGGCCCTGTCCACTTTAAGATGAGATACTGTGACGTAATACGTAATATATATTTATCACAGTTCCTGGCACAGAGCTACTAAAACGCTTGGAATTTCCTGAGTGATGGGGGTGAGAGGTGCATCTTTTATTCACATAATGACCCCCTTTTCAACCATAGTGGAGTTTATGCTAATGAGGTGACGCTGGAGGTTGGGGGTGGTTGCCAAGGGAACCAATCATGTGATTAGAAGGTGGGCACTCTCACCTCCAACCCTCACCCCTGAGGAGAGAGGGGCTGGGGATTAAGTTAATCACCAATGGTCAATGGCAATCAATTGTGCCCACATAATGGAGCCTCCATAAGAATGCTAACCTACACGGTTCAGAGAGCTCTCAGTGTGGTGAACACATGGAGGTGCTGGGAGGGCAGTACATCTGGAGAGGCATGAAAGCTCTATGCCCATTCACCATACCTTGGCCTGTGCATCTCTTCCATGTGACTATTGCTGAGTTATATATTTTATAATAACCAGTAATAGTAAGTAAAGTGCTTCCCTGAGTTCTGTGAGCACTTCTAGCAAATTACCAAGCTTTGAGCCCGAGGAGTGAGCTGTAGGAATCCTCAACTCACAGACAGTTGGTCAGCAATACAGGAGGCCTGCATTTGTGATTGGTACGGGAGTGGGGGGCAGTCTTGTGGGACTGAGCCCTTAACCTGTGGGCTCTGTGCTAACTCTGGGTAGCTGCAGTCAGAACTGATTAAATTGTAGGACACCCAGTTGGTGTTCACAGAGAACTAGAGAGTTGCTTGGTGTGCAAAACCCAAACATTTGGTGTCAGAAGTGCTGAGTAGAGGAAAACAAGTTTTCCTTTAAACATTTTTTGTTAATGGTTTCAGTGAGAGCACTGATGACCAACTAGACCAAATGACCAAACTAGAAAGTACAAGAAAGCTGAGAGGAATGTCAAATCAAAGTCTAAAACTATTTTAACAATTTAAAATCGTCATTCAGAAATGACAATTTAGTAAGAATAATAAATATAACATCTAAACCTTGGGTCCACAACACATCTGCAAAGAACAAATGAGGGAAGATGTGGCTTAACAATAACAAATCTACAATAACAAAGAAGAGTTTAGAAGTTTTAGTTAACCATCAGCTCAGTATTAGCAACGTTACGAAAGTTAACGTGGTCCTTAGACTCCGCTATCATAATGTCCAGAATTTCTATTTCAAGACAGTAGACAGAGCACAGGCATCTACTTCTTCCCACAGGCCCATTAAAAATGACAGAAAAAAATTTTAATGAAGAAAATTATAACATCACTGGAAAACATGAAAAGCAGTGAACCAGAAATTTTAGACTACCTTGAAATGAGCAAATATAGGCTGAGGCAGGGAGAATAAGAACAAAAAGAAGCCCATAGCCTAATATCCTAGAGGTTAAATGATGCTCTTCCCGAGAGTGTCCCAGACAAGCTCCAAATGCCAAGCCAATAAACTTTATTACTCTGTTCCTACACTTTATACGTATTATTTCATTTAATCTTTATAATTACTTTATAAAATAGCTACATACGCCCATTTTTGGGATGAGGAAGCTGAGGCTTAGACAAGTTATATAATCACACACCTAATAAATGGTGAAGCCAGGGTTTGAAGTCTGAATCTTGAGTCTGTACTTTAGTTATCATGCAGATACAGGCCAAAGCATAATCTATCAGGGTAAGTCACTAAAGCGCTATCCACGAAACTCAGGGGGCATGCTGGGCCCTCTCCTCTAGTCCCCTCAGGTAAACAGAACAGTTCATTTTTTTTGTTCTTGGATTAAACCTTGATAACTCCCTTCTACAAAGTGAGTGAAATCTGTCCAGGATGCCTAAAGGGCCTCAGAGCGGAGGAAAGACACATGAGCTAACTGCAGATTCCCACATGGCTATGGAGGAAGGACAAATTTTTAAAGAAAAGGAAGAGCCAGACTAAATAAATTATACCACCACTAGAAATAAGTTTCCTTACATGGGCAGCTGTGGGGATTCCAGGCTGCCTGCTCCAAGACGACAATTCCTACAGGGAACTTTGTCACAGAGAGTTCAGTCACCCCTTCCATTCAAAGAAGATGTCTTTCTTATAAGTGGTGAGGCAATATAGCTCAGCGGCTAAGAATATGGACTCAAGCTGGCCTGCCTGGGTCCAAATCTGGGTTCTGTCACTCAATAGCTCTGTAACTCCGGGGAAGTTACTTAATACCTCTATACCTCTCTTTCCCCATTTGAAAAATGAGGAGGATAACTATATTTATTTATATATATATCTCATAAAAGCTGTTGTGAGTATTAAGTGAGATAATTTTCACTCAAAATAGTGCCTGACCCAGCAAAGAAGAAACAAAGGGCCTTAGCAAAGGGCCTGGTACACGGTAACATGCGAACAGTGGTGGTGTTAGATATTAAGAACAGGGGAAAAGGAGACAAATTAGATGACTGCTAAGAAATCTTCCAACTTTGAAAACCTTTCAAATTCTTAGGAGAAAAAAAATTTATTTTATGGAATAAGACACAGCAAATTCCAAAACAATAAAGTATTCACTGAAGTCAGATCAACAGGAGCCCCTGAAGGCATTTGTTAGCCTTTCTTTATTTATGACTATTAATTATAAATTGCCTCTCAGTAATATAAATTAAATGTGTAAAATGAATTTTGATTTAGAGAATGAGGAGAGTTAACTGACTTCTAACCAAGTTTGATTACTATCAACTAATAGATATAACAAAGCTATTCCCCTACTAGAGTCTTGGCCCTAGATTCAGCTCTTTCAATCCAGAAGTTCAAAAATGGAACTTGGAATAACAGAACAATATCCAAACAATTCCCAAGAAGGAACAAACTATAACAGCTTCATGGCAACTGCAATCTCCAGGGCAATAACAGGCCACAGCACTGCTAGGCTGCAGGGAAAAACAGCCAGCCTACTAGCCCATGACAGCCAAGGTTAAGACACGGGTGGGGTCAGGAATTTATTCCAAACCTACACTAACCCAATACATGGATTGATTATGGGTCCCAGTCTAGAACAGGGAGGGCACAGCCTCCACTCTGTGAACAATACATTAAAAATCTTGGGCCCTTTTCCTTGTCTCTCCTTATATTTATCATTTTTTCCTACTTCTTCTCTGTGGCTTTCCTTTCCACTTAACCACTTTCCTATAACCACTTTCCTATCTTTTCTAGTTGTTCCATTGCCATTTTTACATTTGAATTCTTTTAAAATTCCTTCTCTCTGTTCTTTCTCCTACTTACTATCATAATTGCCATTCTAACAAGTTACAAAAGAAACTATGTAGAAAGAAACAAATATAAAAAGAAGGCTTTGAAAAATTCTATTTGTTGACATGAATATTGTCTACTTTTTTCCTGGCCTGTAATCTCCATGTCAAAACATTATACCTAGTCTAAGAGCTGAGAAACTATTAAAAAATACTCAAGTCTAATGAATAATATTTGAATCCTACAAAGAGGATTCATATGGCCCTCACCATGACATATGGACAGTAATTCATAATTCTAATAGAAATGAAATCTTTTGTCTAAATTCAAAATACATAGATATGCAAACATCTCAAAATGCAAGCCACTTTCAGTACTTTATGTTCAGAAATAAATGTGGAAAAACTTAACACTTCTTAAACATTTTTTTCTTTATTGGAAAACAACAATGCTCCCCAAATAAAAAGACAAATATTTTTAACAAAAAGACGTAATATAATTTTGTCTTATTTCATTCTTTGTAGCATTTACAGAAGTCGAGGAAGCAATTTTAATCAATTTTTCCTTGGAAGACTTCACTTAAGAAGTCTGTTCAAAGTTCTTTCCTCTTTAAAACAGGAAACAAAGGTATATAATAATATATGTATTGACTACTTACATCAAAATCTAGCCTGCAATTAAATGGAGTCCAGGAAATAAAATGACTTCAGTATTTTAAATGCATGCCATGAGCTAAATGCACATTTCTGATGTGGTGTGTCTTTGTCTCATTTTCATATTACTGTTTTTTGTTTTTTTTACCTCCCTCCAACACTTTGGGATTTTTTTCACTTAGAAGATAATTTTAAAACAACATCACAATCCTACTTATGTAAGTAATTGAATTTTTATCTTAAGGGCATTAAGTTCACTTGAAAAATAAAACTAAGAAAAAAACCCACTAAATATGATAGAACTTTTTTTCTCCTGGTTATTTTCTAAAAGATATGGAACCATATAAATACACTTGAGCAAATGATTCCAAAAGTACAAAAGAAGAAAATCACACATTTCATAAAAACCATATAAAATATCCATCTTACCAATATCATTACCAAGAGAATTAGGATCAGATGCCCCAAGGGTAGCTTCAAACTCCTCTTGCAGACGATATGCTCTTTGCAGCAGAGCTTCAAGCTTATGGATAAATTCAGTACTAATAATATCCTACAGGGAGAGAAAAAGTACACACAGAAATGTTAGATTCTAATGTTAAAAGCCTAAACATTTTCCACTTTTAAATGAAAGGCAGAGAAAGCGAGGGATACAAAAAACTACTGTTGGGTGGTGCAAGTACTGCGATAGAAGTCAGGAGGCCTGGGTTCCAGCTGTGCCTTCGGCAAAATCATCAGTTCTCAGGGATTCCGTTTCTTTATCAGTAAGGAGTTGGACTAGATCAGGGGTTCTCAAAGTAAGGTCCCTGGACCGCATCAATACCATCTGGGAACTTGTTAGAAACGCAAATTCTCAGGACCTACCCCAGCCCCCCTGAATTAGAAACTCTGGGGGTGGGGCCCCCAAAACTGTCTTAACGAGCCTTTCAGAGATTCTGATGCATGCTCAAGTTTGAGAATTATCAGGCTAGACGACCAAGAAGTACCAGTCCAATGCTAATTCTGTGTGATTTTTATGAATATAACGGTACTTAATTAAATCCAAAGCACGAAACAGACTTTTAAAAATTCCTTTAGAACTCACACATCTGCTTAATTCTATACATTCTTGGAAAATCAGGAAACTTGATGATGAGTTGCAAATTTGGGATTTAACAACTAACTGAACAGAAAACGCCCAATAAGAAACACCCCCATATAATCTTGAGGGAGAAAAAAAAACCAATTCTATTAAATGCCACAGAAAGCAAGTACACTGATTAATTTTTCCAACATTATGAAGACCCCTCTCAAATAAACCACCCTTACATCTACACTTTCTTCAGCAATAGCATCTCCTGCACCCAATTTAATGGAACCACAGGCTTCATCTTCAGCCTGTCTATTTCGAAAGGTGAGAGCTTGTTCCCATCGACGCAAGGCCTCTTCAAACAACTCCATACCTAAAAATTAAGAACAGCACAATTGTAAATAAGCAAAACCAACGCCAAATAAAATCATTTTGAGTCTGAGGAGTTTTTCATCCAGTTATCACCAAAAGCACAGTCTGACTGTAATTTTGGCACTAAAGTATAATTTTATGCTCACATCATTTCAGAGTAGAATCTTAATTTCCCAATATATTCCAGGCCCACAGTTCTAGTCAACCAAAAATCAGAGAGAAATGACCAATGTATTTTCATTTTTTAAAAAATGTAACTCAAATGTATATAGTGCTTGCAATTTTTCTAGAACAATATCGTGAACTCATCGAAAGTCCAACAATCATGGCTAATTTTCATAGTCACACAACTATCTTTCAAAATATCTCGCCAAATTAAAAAGAAAACTAATAAATAGAAGAAACTAGTTGATAAGAAGCTATGAGGTTCATAAGAGACTCTCAGAAGGAGGGAGTAAAGCGGAGAGGAAAGAAAATAGCATACAAGTCTAGAATAAAGTCTTTTCTATCTTTTTTCCCACCAAAAGGTATCTAAAACCACTATGATACCAACTTGCTGATATGAACAGATAAATTGCTAAGACAGAGTTAAAAATCTACAAGACTACTGGAAGAATCCATAAAGGGCTACCATCCAATTAGGAATTTCATATCCCTGCTGATAGAAAGCTTTTGTGGGAAAATAGGTGAGTATGTCTCTCTTCTTCTCCAAATAAAAAAAAAAAAGACTTAACCAAAATAATTATGTACTTCAAACAAAACCAAAGTATTTCAAAACTTCAATTTTTCTATACATACATTCTTTTCCTTTTAGGAAAAGATCTTTAAAAGATGCTTAAGGATCTAGACAAGTTATTCTCAAGATGTTTTTAAGATATAGTAAAGAATCTCTCTCCTCTAAAATCATTGCTTCAATTACCTGGAGAACCTACAACTCTAGACAAATAAAACCTTCTTTAAATGCAATTTAGGACTTTCCTCCTTGTTTCATTTTCTTGTTTCATTTCTTGTTTCACAGAATTGCTGCCAGGATCTAACTTCTAAAAAATGTATGCACTTAAAAGACAATTACATCACTATCTACTCTCTTTTCTCCAAGCTCTACAATTCTAATTCCTTCATCCTTTTCTCATGCCACCTATTTTCTGTCCATCCGATTATCTTGGCTAAACATAAGGAAGAATTATCTAACAGCAGAGTTGTCCAAAGATAAAAGTTGCCTCTCAGGAAGTACTGTCTCTCACCTCACTGCAGAACACGGCCCGAACTATCACATGTCTTCAGTTCTGTAACAGGAATTCAAACATATGTCACCAATCTTTTTTTTTATGTCACCAATCTTGTAAAGGGAACTGAAACACCTGGAGGGTGATCAGGTGATCCACAGGGTCCTACCAATCCTAACTCTACGACGCTGAGACTCCCAGCAGCCTCTCTAGTTCTTTCTGAATTCTATACTAGTTCTATCGCTCTCTTTCTCTTTAATTCTAACTCTCAATATTCCAACAGAAGCCGTGAGTGTAGATTTACTAGCCTCAGTTAGAATAATCTAGAAGCATAATGACCTTAACTCTCCGGATACCTTTGGAAAAGGTGGCAAAATGACTCTTACGTCTTTGCCCAGAGGCAGGAGTAGCTATGGTGACACCACTGGAGATGACACAGTCTTTAACATTCTAGAGTGTGGGAATGCTTTCAGAGACACACAGTCCTTCTGCCAAGCCATCATCCCCTTCACTGCTCATTGGCCAGGACTATATCAAGGTTTTTTGGTTTTGTTTTTTAATTAGTATGCATTTCCAATAAAAGGAAAACAGCCATAAATAGAGTAGAGAAGAACAGGAAAAAGCATTTGAAAAAGTATTTGAATCTGATTTGATGTTAAGTTCTTTGCTTGTCTTCCTGGGCTCCAGTGAGACTTTCTAGACAGGTCGTGGTCAAGCCAAGAGGAAGACTGAGATGTAAAACACAGGCCTTCCTTCTATTTAACATCTTTTCCAGATATAAGAACACAAGTGACAGCTAAATAAAACAGATTAGGTAGATTCTGATAAGATTCATTAGACAACAGTCAACAGATTAGGTTACGTGAATGTAACAGAATAATGGCCAAAGATATCAGACCCTAGTCTCCGGAACTTGTGTCACCTTAGATTTGCAGATGTGATTAAATTAAGGATCTTAACATGGGGAGATTGTCCTAGATTATCTGACAGGCCCTAAATCCTTATACAGACACAAGCTTCCTTATAAGAGAGAGGCAGAGGGAGATTTGAGACACACAGAAAAGGTGATACGAAGAGGAAGGCAGAGACTGGAGTCATCCAGAAGCCACCAGAAGCTGGAAGAGGCCAGGAACGGATTCTCCTCTAAGCCTCCAGAGGGGGCATGGCGCTAAGGACACCTTGATTTCAGCCCAGTGATGATGATTTCAGACTTCTGGCAGCTAGAAGGCTGAGAGAATAAATTTCTGTTGTTTAAAGCCACCAAGTTTGTGGTGATTTGGTATGGCACCTCAGGAAACTAATACAATAGGTTACGTTATGTAGACTAGATTCAACAAATATAAGAACTTTTTTGTTGTTGTTGTTTTTGAGGAAGATTAGCCCTGAGCTAACTGCTGCCAATCCTCCACTTTTGCTGAGGAAGACTGGCCCTGAGCTAACATCCGTGCCCATCCTCCTCTACTTTATATGTGGGACACCTACCACAGCATGGCTTGCCAAGCAGTGCCATGTCTGCACCCGGGATCTGAACCGGCAAACCCAGGGCCACCAAAGCGGAACGTGTGCACTTAACCGCTGTGCCACTGGGGCGGCCCCATATAAGAACGTTTTTAAACTACAGTTACTTCCCTTAAAACAAATCATCATCCTTTATTTTTCACATTAAATATGAGCACAATATCTTAAAACTTTATTGTGTTATTCCTACCCATCAAGTATAAATTCTCAGGAGTGGTCACAGGAATATTAACAAGTTTAATATCATCTTCATCTGCTTTGTCCCAGGAATTAGAATTGCCACAAGCACAGCTATGACAAGAATTGACACTCTGGACCTAAAATAAGATTGACAGAAGTTACTTTTAAATCTCTTTTGTGATCTTTCATATTTACAAATTATTTATATAAATCCTATTCCTGGTAAAACAAACCATGTAATCTCTACCTGAACAAAAAAATCTGATTATATTCAAACAAACTTAGGAGTCATAAGACCCTAAATATTCTGAGGCTTTGTTTGCTCAAAAATACAAAAGTAGAATAAGATTTTGAACATAAATCAGTTATTTCCACTAAAAAATAAAGCGGTTATTGTTATACTGTTGTTATTAAGTATTTACTTTTACATTTTATCCACACCTACTTTGATTTGAGATAACTAACTTATTTTCCTTTTAAAATTTATTACAGTACTGAGGCTCTGCTAAATGATAACTAAAATTGAAAAGGCTTTATCATTTTCCCTTCTCTAACAAGATCCACCGAGCCAATTATTTCATTCATCTCTATGCAACGCCTCCCAAGTCTCTAACTCCGGTTCTTCCTCTTTTGAGAAATCTAAGCCCACATTTTCATCTGCCTGAAGAAAACAGGCACAACCAGATGCCTGGAAGAATGGAAGGTTCTTTCCATACTAAGAGGATCTATAACTGTATGACATTTAAAACAATAGATAACAATGGATATATAAACAAACGTAAGAAAAATAACAAAATTTTTTCTTTACTTACAGAGGCCAAACTCTGTGCAGAACCTGAGTGTTTACTGAAAAGTCCTCCATTAGCATAGTTACAAGACTGAGGGCCTTTGTCTTTGGCAGAACTTAAAGATAATGTCAAATTCTGTCTACTACTGGAACAACTTGAACCTATCAAACATATTAACATTAAAAGTATCAATAACTGCAATGACGAATTTCCGGTAAAATTTCAGTTTCTGTCATATTCACTCAGGAAGCTGATTTTAAAACACATTTCACTCAGTTGTGTAAATTATTAAAGGTAGATACATTATTAAAAATCTACATCTCTATATAATGTTGTTAACACTGCTAAAATCTGCTTCTGAAACGAAGAATAAAATATTCATCTAATTAATCAGGGCAGTATTCGAATGGTCTATTGTAATTAGTATAAAAATACTTGCAACTATGATCCTTCAAATTCTAAATTTAACAAAACATAAGCACTTCTTTTCCTGAGTCACATCTAAACTTACCCATATCGCGTTACACTGCAATTAGTTTTCTATACGTCTGTCTCCCCTAACCATCTATCCACTCATCTCGGGTAGACATGCTGTCTTAGTTTATCTTCATGCAGCAGTTAAGACACTCCCCAATCCAAATCCTGGCACTTATTAGTTATACAAACTGGAGCAAGTCACTTAACTTTCCCATATCTCAATTTTCTTATATATAAAATGGGAACAACAACATAAGATTATAGTCCTAATTCATAGAATTGCTATAAAGGTTAAATGACACAGTGAATGCACAGCATGTAGCACTGCACCTGACAGCTAAGAAAATCTCAGTAAGTCAAAGCCATCATCACTACTGTAATGATCACTGTACTTGGCACAAAATTGTCATTCATTAATTATTTGCTGGACAAACGAATCACAAAAGCTTATGATAGACTAAACATTAAAAAATAATTAAAAATTTAAAAACTAAGAAATCCAGCATACTGAAGAAATTATTTTTATTGATACAATTTGGCAAAATGTACCATATCCCTAACAAAAACTATAGATCCTTTAAAGGCCAAGAATTCTACTTCAGGAACTTTATATACCAAGAAAATAATCAGACAAGTATAAGCAAAGCAGGAAAAACATCCTAAAGGGAACAATAGGGAAGTGGTTAAATAAACTAGGGTACACGTGTACACTAAGTTTAACACTAAGTACATATTAAAAATGACAGCATCAAGGCATATTTACTGACCTGGAGAGACATTCTTACATATTGCTAAATATTTTAAAAGCAGGTTACAAAAGGTATAATCAGAATTTTAATTAATATATATAAATTTATTTGTATATAATATAAAATTTTATCCCTCAATGCGATCTTTAAATGCAAATATAAATAGTGTTTGTTAGTAGTTATTTCTGGGTAGCAGAATTTCCAGCGATTTTTTTCTCTTTGCTGATGTGTATTTTCTAATCTCTCTAAAATTAATTGGTATTACTAGTGAGTTAAATATTAAGGAAAGAAATTTTGGAAACTAAAACACGTGAAATCACTGCAGTTCAGTTATGATTTGCATATGAAATCTCCTTTGCAGACGTAATTCAGCCATTTCTACATACCTTTGTCTGATGCTGCTCTTTTAGTGTATTCAAGTATGAGGTGCTCTGGTTCCCATGGTAATGTTTTTCCTTTCTTCTTTCCACGTCTTCTTTTAAAGTGATGGGCCAGAAAAATTACAGATACAGCACTCACCGCAGTTACCACAAACAACTTTTTAACTACCGGCGAAAATTTGATCTGGAAAAGATGCAGTTAAATTGAAAAAAATGTCTTTTCTTCGTTCACTTCAAGACATAGAACTAAAATTATTCTTAAGCTGACCTAGTTATAAACACTACCAAGATAATATTATTTCACTCTTTCAATTATGGCTAGTCCTATTTGAATTTTAAAAACAAAAAAAGTAGTAATTTACTACCCACTGCTCTGAAGTTCTCAGGTAAACAATATTATCCAAAAAGTCAATGGGAGCACAAAATAATTCAACCCCATTAATATTTGTTGAACAACTAATTAATTCATGCAACTAAATCTTCTGTCTAAAGGGTAGCAAGATTTTTAATGACAGGAATGACTAAATCAGACTTTTAAAATGAACGAATTTTTTTAACTGTGGAAATTTGGGCAAACGTAAACTCATTCAATTTCTAAGTAACTTCTGAATAAGCCCTTTTATTTGTGAAATAACTAACAAATATTTATTCAGCATCTTAAAATGTACCAGGACTATGCTATGAACATTAAAATTAAAATCTTATTGTAATTTGGATCTCACTCATATGTAGAAGATAAAAACAATGATAAACAAACACACAGAAACAGAGATTAGATTGGTGGTTACCAGAGGGGAAGCGGGAAGGAGGGCAAAAGGGGTGATTAGGCACATGTGTGTGGTGACGGATTGCAATTAGTCTTTGGGTGGTGAACATGATGTAAGCTACACAGAAATCAAAATATAACAATGTACACCTGAAATTTATATAATGTTATAAACCAAAGTCACCACAATAAAAATCAAAAAATAAAATACATAAAAAATCTTCTGTAATTCTATTCCATAAGCATATATGGAATGCCCTCCACTGATCAGGGAGCACCGGGTATAGAGAAGATGCAGCTCTTGCTTCCTTCAAGTAGCATGCTAATAGCAGAGACAGATTCACAAATAATGACAGTAGAGTGTGATAAATTCAGTAACATAAGCATGTACTAAGTACTACCATCAGAGCAAGAGGTAATCAGTTTGTCTTGGGGGACAGACACTATTCATCACCTAAAATGCAGAAGAGCTCTAAAACAAAGCTACAGGCTTGGGGATGTAGAGAGCTGGAAAGAGTATCATTTCGAATCTCACAACAACAAAAAGCTGACAAATGGCAGGCTCTCAATTTGTCCTGAACCCATCAGAATGCTAAGGTAGAAGGGTCATCAACTGGCTCCGAAACTAAGCAAGTTGAGGTATTTGCAGGGAGAGACGAGACATGAATACTGGCACACAGGGACAAGACACAGCAGCGCACTGGTAAGAAGAACTCAGCTGGTGTGGCTGGTAAACTGGTAAAGACTGTGTACGGTGAGAGAGGGTGAAGCACCCCCTGGGGGGGCAGGTGTGCTGCTAATATAGGGGTAGTCCACACTTTTTGCAGGTTTTGTCTTCACAAATTCCACCAGGCATTCACAGAAAAGACGGCGAGAGTCCTAAGAAAGTCTCTCTAACGGTGCTGAACAGGGGCAGGGATACAGCAGTGCCTGGAGGGGCATGAACTGCATCAGTACGTTCCTCTTGGATCCCCACAAAGGAACAAACGCCTTAGACTGTGGGATGCAGCTTTAACTTCAGAGAGAGATCTATATATTAAATGATTAGAGTAAGAAAAGAAGAAAGGTATCAAATCCATAATCTTAGCTTTTATCTTAAGAAACTAGAGAAAAAAGGGCAAAACCAATCCAAAGCAAGCAGAATAAAGACTAAAGAGAACTCAATCAAATGGAAAACTGGATCCATAAAATCAAGAGCTGGTTTAAAAAAAAAAAAAACCAATAAAACTGACAAACCTCTAGCCAATCTAATTAAAAAAGAGAGAGAGAAAAGATACATATTACCAAAATAAGAAATGAAAGAGGGGTCAGCACTACAGACCTCACAGACAGGAAAAGGATAAAAAAGAATTAACTACGAACAACTCTATGCCCATAAATTCAAGAACTTAGATGAAATGGACCAATTCCTTGAAAGACAGAAACTATCAAAATTCACTCAGGAAGAAATAGCTGGCATGAATAGTTACATATCTAACAAAGGAACTGAATATGTAGTTAAAACCTAACAGAGAAAACTACAGGTCAAATTCTACCAAATATTTAAGGAAGAAACATCAATTCCATACAAAGAGGGAACACTTCCCAATCATTTTATAAAGCTAGCATTACTATTAATACCAAGACGAAAGACATTACAAAAAAATCACTACAGATTAATATCTTTCATTGATAGATACAGAAATCCTCACAAAATGTTAGCAAATAGAATTCTCAGCAATATATAAAAAGAATAACATATATGACCAAGTGGTGCGTATCCTAGGAATGCAACTCCAGGTTCAACATGCAAATATCAATGTAATTTACCCTAACAACAAACTAAACAAGAAAAGCCATAATATAATCTCAATAGACTCAAAAAGAACATTTGTAAATATTCAACATCCACTTATGATCAAAAAAAAAAACTCTCAGCAAATTAGGAATAGAACTGTAGTGGGTTAAACAGCGTCCTCCCCAAAATTCACGCCTACCTCGAACATCAGAATGTGACCTTATTTGGAAATAAGGTCTTTGCCAATGTAATTAAAGTAAGAATCAAGATGAGATCATACTGCATTAGGGTGGGCCCTAAATCCAATGAGAGAGTTCTTATAAGGGACAGAAAAGGACACACAGAGACCCAAAGGAGAAGGCCACATAAAGAGGGAGACAGAGATTAAAGTTATGCTGCCACAGCCAAGAAGGCGGGAGCCACCAGAAGCCGGAAGAGGCAAGGAAAGACTGTCCTCAAGAAGCTTCAGAGGAATGTGGCTCTGCTGCACCTTAATTTCAGCCTCCATAACTGTAAAAGAGTAAATTTCTGCTGTTTTAAGCCACCAAGTTTGTGGCAATTTGTTATGGCAACTCTAGGAAACTAAGACAAATGGTAAATTCCTCTGGCATTGATAAAAAACATAGAGGGGGCTGGCCCCGTGGCCGAGTGGTTAAGTTCGCGCGCTCCGCTGCAGGCGGCCCAGTGTTTCGTTGGTTCGAATCCTGGGCGCGGACATGGCACTGCTCGTCAGACCACGCTGAGGCAGCGTCCCACATGCCACAACTAGAAGAACCCACAACGAAGAATACACAACTATGTACCCGGGAAAATAAAATCTTTAAAAAAAAAAAAAAAAAAAAAAAAAAAAAAAAAAAAACATAGAGCTAATATCCTACCTACTGAAGAATAAAAAATATACCTTTCCCTATACAGTCAGGAATAAGGCAAAACTATCTTTTCACCAACATCATATTGGAAGCACTAGCCAGGGCAAAAGGGCAAGAAAAAAGAATAAAAGGAATACATATTAGAAAGGAAAAAGTAAAACTGCCTCTATTTGCAACTGACATGATTGTCTACAGAGGAAATCCCAAAGAATCTACCAAAAAAACCTCCTAGATCTAGTAGGTAAATAGGTTATAAAGTCAATGACAGCAATAAGCAACTGGAATTCAAAATTTAAAGAGCAACACTATAACAGCATAAAGAAAAAGAAAATAATTACCTACAGATAAACCTAACAAAATCTGTGCTAGTTAACAACAAAACAGTGATGAAAGAAATCAACAAAGATAAAAGAAATTATACATCATGTTTGTGGATTGCAAAATGTCATCTGTCTCCAATTTATCTATGGAAATGACATAATCCTAATCAAAATCTCAGAAAATTTTTTGTAGATATTGACAGCTTATTCTAAAAAAATTTAAGGAATGGCAAAGGAACTTAGAGTAGCCAAAATAACTGAAAAAGAACAAAGCTGGAGAACTCACACTAGCCAATTTCAAGACGTAACTATAAAGCTACAATAATTAAGACAGTGTAGGCTTGATGACAGAATAGACATATAGATTAATGCAACAGAAGAGACAGTTCAGAAATAAACCTGCACAAATATAGTCAACCTATTTTTGTCAAAGGTAAAAAGGAAATTCAAGGAGAAATTTCTAGAACATAACATAGGAGAAAATCTACATAACCTTACAATCACCAAAAAACAGGAACAATTTGGCTGTCCTTTAACAGATGAATGGATAAACAAACTGTGGTACATCCATACAACGGAATACTACTCAGCAATCAAAAGGGACAAACTATTCAGACGCACAGTGATGTGAGTGAATCTCAAATGTATTATGCTAAGTGAAAGAAGCCAATTCCAAAAGATTATATACTGTATAATTCCATTTATATGACTTTCTGGTAAAGGAAAAATTACAGGGACAGAAAACAGATCAATTGTAGCCAGTTGCTGGGAGACAAGGAGATGACTACAAAGGGGCAGCACAAGAGAATTTTGGGGGTGATGGAACTATTCTGTTTGGTACTGTGGTGGTGATGGATTCATGACACTGTATGCTTGTCAAAACCCACAGAACTGTGCACGACAAAGTACAGATTATACCTAAATTTTTAAAAATCAGTGAGTATGTGGGGGAAATCTAAAATGGACTGCAGACTGTGAAAAATAAATCACAATGCTACAAATGAAGGATATAAGCACCTTGAAGAGGATGGTAAAGACAAGGGCTGACCTATGTAACAGTGCTTGGACTAGAGACTGCAGGGCTGACAACAAGAGTGATACACAAACACTGTAATCTAGCTGGTAAACATGTTTCTCAAAGGGCTCTTAGGGTAGCAATTCTGAAACTACTTTATGTGTATACTAGATACTGTAGTAAGTAAGTACACTGTAGCTAGCATATTATAGATAATGAGAGCCAGGTGTCTTGCTGCTGGAGAAAGAAGTTACACATGAGCACAGTAGGAATGATAGAACGAAACCTGACTGAAGTCAGAAGCATTGATATGAACTCTTTTGTTTTTTCTTTTTAATATATATACAGATAGACAAATTTAGAAATGTAGTTGTGTGTGAACACTTGGATTAGTATGCATTCACATATTTCCTAGCTCTGTCTCCTAAGAGGGCCTAGAAACAGCGACACTTCAGTAGCAACACACACACCTCGCACCCAGTTTCTAAATGCCAGAGACTAAAGAAAACTAAATATGGAGACTAAAGAGAGCCAAGGCTCCCTGGAGAAATGGGTGATGCCAGGACTGGGGGAAAAGACGGCATGAAAGGCATGTGAAAAGGACACAGAAGCCAACTTGAAAGAGCTTCCAATAGCCAAAAATGGAATAATTTGAGTAACAAAATAAATAACAATAGTATTGGATTATAACCCAAAGAATAAAATAAATGTCAAAAATGATATAAAACAAATAGTGAAAGTAATAAATAAAAGGGGAAGAAGAGAAACTCTTCCTTACAGAACAATTCTAAATAATAAGTGTAGAAGGAATGAGGGAAATAGAAAATCACCAATAAACACTACAGTAACAACTGCTGAAGGCAAGATTTGCTAAGTGCTAAAATTAGTGGACAAAAGTTTAAGGAGAAATAAGGTATTTACATAGTCTCGAAGTATCTACCTCCGAATTTATTTACAAAGAGTAAAAACTTTAACCAAATAATAAAGGTTAACATCACTAGTAACAAGACACATAGATATCATCATGTATCCCCTGATATGATGCGGTGTCGTGTCTTGTCAAAAATGTATAACCTCAATCTAATCCGGAGAAAAGATCAAATTCAACTGAGAGACATTCTAGAAAATACCTAACCTGTACTCTTCAGAAAAGTGTCAAGTCATGAAAGCCAAGAAAAGACTGAAGGAACTGTCACAGACCAAAGAAGACTAAGAAGACCTGACAAATGCAATGTGGGATCCTAGACTGGATCCTAAGAGACATGAGGGGAAAAGACCAATGAAATCTAAATAATTAAAGTCAATAGCGTAGTTAAGAATATTATGCCAATGTTAATTTCTTAGTTTTAGAGATTGTGCTAGATTTATGATGGATGCATATATTAAGGAAAACTGGGTGAAGGGCATATGGAAATTCTATGTAGAATTTTTACAACTCTTGATAAAATCTTTTCAAAATAAAAAATTTAGATAAAGCTCTGATTCACTCTGTTAAGCGGCTACAGACTGGGAGAAAATATTTGCAAACCACCTATCTGACAAAGAACTCATATCCAGAATACGTAAAGAACTCCCCAAATTCAACAGTAAAAACACCAAATCCAGTTATAAAAAAGGCAGAGGATGGGGCCGGCCCCGTGGCTGAGTGGTTAAGTTCGCACGCTCTGCTTCAGTGGCCCAGGGTTTCGCCTGTTCGAATCCTGGGCGCGGACATAGCACTGCTCATCAAGCCATGCTGAGGCAGCATCCCACATGCCACAACTAGAAGGATCCACAACTAAAAATATACAATTATGTACCGGGGAGCTTTGGGGAGAAAAAGGAAAAATAAAATCTTTAACAAAAAAAAAGCAGAGGACATGAAGAGACATTTCATTTCATAGAAAATGATATACAGATGACAAACACAAACACACATGTGCAAAAAGATGTTCAACATCATCGGCCAATAAAGAAATGTAAATTAAGTCTGCAGCAACACACCACTACACCATGAGAAGAGCTAAAAGAAAATTTTAAGTGACACTATCAAATGCTGGTGAGGATATGGAGACGATTTCTCATACATTGCTGGTAGGAATTTAAAATGGGATAGCCACTCTGAAAAATTATTTGGCAATTTCTTTAAAAATTAAACAGCTACTTACCTTATGACCCAACAATCACATTCCTGAGCATTCATCCCAGAAAAATGAAAACTCATGTCTACACAAAAAACTGTATACAAATGTTCACAGCAGCTTTATTTATAATAACCCAAAATCAGAAACGACCAAAATGCCCCTCAATAAGTGAATGGTTAACAAACTGTGGTACATCCATATATACTATAGAATACTACAATAAATTACTAGGCTTCTCTGTACAATTTTTGCAACTTCCTATTAATCTATAGTTACTTAAAAATAAAGTTTTTAGAAAATAAAGCTGTATCAGCACAGCTGCTAAGCTAGATTAATTCAAACTAACAAACTTTTGGAAGAATTTTATGATTGGATTGTTTTCCTTCACACAACTCTTCAATTTAAGCTGAACTGACCCATGGTGCACAGCTTGTTGTCTTTACATTATCATTTTATATTAAAGAGTTCCCTGGGGGCCAGGCCCATGGCATAGTGGTTAAGTTTGGCATACTCTGCTTCGATGGCTGGGGGTTCACGGGTTCAAATCCCAGATGCAGACCTACACCACTTATCAGCCATGCTGTGGCAGTGACCCACATATAACTGGAGGAAGACTGGCATGGATGTTAGCTCAGGACTAATCTTCCTCAAGCTAAAAAACAAATCTGCATTTTCATATAATAGTAAGAAATACTTGGAAATTGAAATTTTTAAAACACCATTTACAATAGCATCATAAAATATGAAATACTTAAAGATAAATCTGACAAAAGATGTGAAAGACACGTACTCTGAAAACTAGCAAACACTGTTGAGGGAAAAGAGAGAAAACCTAAATATATAGAGAGACGAAATACATTTATGGGTTGAAAGACTCAATAAAGATGTCAGTCATCCCCAAACTGATCACAGATTCAATGCAATCCAAGTGACAATTCTAGGAAGCTTTTTTTTTGGGGGGTGGGGAGGGGCGTAGAAACGGATAGCTGATTCTAAAATTCATGTGGAAATGAAAAGGATCTAGAATAATCAAAACAATTTTGAAAAAGAAAAACAAAGTTGGAAGACTAACACTACCTTATTTCAAGACCTATTTTAAAGCTACAATAAACATGACAGTGTCGTATTGGCATAAAGAGAGACAAATAGATCAATGGAACAGGAGAGTGTACAGAAATAGACCCGTACATATACAGATGATTGATTTTTGGCAAAGTTACAAAGGCAATCGAGTAGAAAAGGATAGTCTTTCCAACAACTGGTGCCGGAAAAAGTGGTCATCCATATGCAATAAAATGGAACTTCAATCTATGCTTCACAACATACACGATAATTAACTCATGGATCATAGATCTAAACATAAAATCTAAAACTATAAAAGTTCTAGAAAAAAGCATAGGAGAAAATCTTTGTCATCTTTGCTAGGCAAATATTTCTTTGAGATGACACCAAAAGCCTGATTCATTAAAAAAAAAAATTGACGAGTTAGACTTCAGAATTTAAAACTTTTGCTCTTTAAAAGTCACTGTTAAGAGAATGAAAAGACTATCCACAGACAAGAGAAACTAGTCGAAAATCATATATCTGATAAAAGAATTGTATCCAGGGCATATAAAGAACTTTCAAAACTTAAGAAAACAAAAAGCCCAATTAAAAAATGGGCAAAACCTTTGAACAGACGTATCAACTAAGAAGATATACAGATGGCAAATAAGCACATGAAAGCATGTTCAACATTACTAATCATAAGGGAAATGCAAATTAAAACCACAATGGGGGCGAGCTCAGTAGCACAGCAAAGTTCGTGCACTCCACTTTGGCAACCAGGGCACAGACCTACACACCACTTATCAAGTCATCCTGTGGCAGGCATCCCACATATAAAATAGAAGATGGGCACAGATGTTAGCTCAGGGCCAATCATCCTCAGCAAAATGAGGAGGTTAATTAATTAATTTAATTTAATAAAACCACAATGAAATTCCACTACACACCTATATTAGAATGCCTAAAATTATAAAGACTGGCCATATCAATGGTACAAACACTTTGGAAGAAGTCTGGCATTTTCTTAAAAAATTAACCATATACCTAACCATTCCATTCCTAAGTATCTAGTCAAGAGAAATTAAAGCACATGTCCATACAAAGACTTGCACAGAAATGTTCTTAGCAGCTTTACAAAAACAAAAAAAAAAACCAAGAAACCCAAATGTCCATCAACAGGTGAACAGGTGAACAAGCTGACATAAATCCAAACAATGGAATACTACTCAGTAATGAAAAAGAATTAACTATTGATATATTTAAATTTCAACACATATATATTTCAAAATAATTAAGCTGAGTGAAAAAAGCCAGACAAAATAAAGTACATATTGTATGATTCTATTTATAGAAAATTCTAACTAATCTATAGTGACAAACAGCAGATCAGTGGTTGCCCGAGGAAAAGTGGAGAAGGGGAGTCAGACAAGGAGGTGCAAAGGGAAGGAGAATGAGGAACTTCAGGAGATCACCAATGTTCACTACCCTGATTGTGGCAAGGATTTCACGGGTATATACACACATATGTCAAAACTCAAATTATATACTTAAATTATGTACAGTTTAATGTGTGTCAATTATACCTCTATAGAGCTGTTTGTAAAAACAGCATCTTGGTTCTACACATGAATCCAAAAGCATTGCTCACTTTCTGGTATACCAGAAATGATTTACTTCTACTTGCCATTAGCATTTGGCCTTACTGACTGGGCTCTAACAAAAAATTTAAAACTATTCTTACTCTACATTTCTTCCAAGTACATTTAAATTCCCTCAAAGTATCATGAAAAATTGGAACATTCCAGTACTCCCTCAGATTTTTTCCCTTTACAAACTATAAGAATTACTCTCTTATGTCTCTATTATAGGCATTATCAAATTTTTATTTCTTTCCATTTCTACGTTTTTCTCTCTCCAGTGTCCATAGCAACCAAATGAGATTTGGGGGGAAAAAAACACAACACTTCCTTGAATTTGGATGCTAAAGATCCAATAATAAAATAAATTCTAAACATAGCACTACTATTAAGAACACCTTGGGGCCAGCCTGTTGGCGCAGCAGTTAAGTGCGCACGTTCTGCTTCAGCAGCCCGGGGTTCCCTGGTTCAGATCCCAGGTGCGGACATGGCACCGCTTGGCAAGCCATGCTGCGGCAGGCATCCCACATATAAAGTAGAGGAAGATAGGCACAGATGTTAACTCAGGGCCAGTCTTCCTCAGCAAAAAGAGGAGGATTGGGGCAGATGTTAGCTCAGGGCTAATCTTCCTCAAAAAAAAAGTATATACATATACTTTAAGGGCCCGGCCCGGTGGCTCAGTGGTTAAGTTCACACATTCTGCTTTGGTGTCACGGGGTTTGCCAGTTCGGATCCCGGGTGTGGACATGGCACCACTTGGCAAACCATGCTGTGGCAGGCATCCCACATATAAAGCAGAGGAAGATGGGCACGGATGTTAGCTCAGGGCCAGTCTTCCTCAGCAAAAAGAGGAGGATTGGTAGATGTTAGCCCAGGGCTAATCTTTCCCAAAAAAAGAAAACACCTTACTTTTCTTTAAATTTTATAAAATGCCATGACCCTATTATCAAAAAAAATATTCTTCATAGATTAAATGTAAAGATTAGTATTTACTGCATGAGTAAATACAAGATGATAAAATTAAGACCTCCGTTAAAGAAAATAGGGGCTGGCCCCACGGCCAAGTGGTTAAGTTCGTGACCTCCGCTTCAGCGGCCCGGGATTTCACTGGTTCGGATCCCGGGCATGGACATGGCACCATTCATCAGACTATGCTGAGGTGGCATCCCACATAGCACAACTAGAGGCACTCACAACTGGAATATACAACTATGTACTAGGGGGCTTTGGGAAGAAAAAAAAGAAGAAGATTGGCAACAGTTGTTAGCTCAGGTGCCAATCTTTAAAAGAAAAGAAAAGAAAAGAATCTATTACCACAGGTCCAATCACAGCTAAGTGATCATATGTTCTCAAACTGTCAGTTCTACTATACCCAAGGGCACTAAAGTAAGAAAACTATTAGGAGACATAAATACAAAATTAAAACTACTCCCTCAGACATATAATGTACTTTACTAACCCGAATTCAAATATAATATTAATCAGTTCATTTTTATTAAGGTCCAAGTTCTGGGGGTCGGCCCCATGGCCGAGTGGTTAAGTTCATGTGTTCCACTTGGGTGGCCCAGAGTTTCACCAGTTTGGATCCTGGGCACAGACCTAGCACCACTCATCAAGCCATGCTGAGGTGGCACCCCACATAGCAGAACCAGAAGGACCTATAACTAGAATATACAACTATGTACTGGGGGGCTTTGGGGAAAAGAAGAAGAAGAAGAAAAGAAAAGATCGGCAACAGATGTTAGCTCAGGTGCCAATCTTTGCGGAAAAAAAAACTCACCTTAAAAAAAAGAAAGATCCAAGGTCTGTTGATACGTTATTATCTTTACATAAAAGACCCACTGAAGTTTGCAATCCTAATCTCATGAAAAAAGAAAACTTTTCCATGACAGAAATAAGACAAATTTGCCAGGGAAAGATGGTTATCGTAAGTAAGCTAGACAACACAAGGTTTTAAAATCTCTAATACTATTCCTGCCTATCACTTCTCGTTTTGTTACCTTTTTCCCCAGAGGAAAGTCAATTACTTCCTATAGCATTGCCTGGAACACTGAAAACACAGCATCTCAGAATCCCAAAGCTCAGAGGGGCTTTTTGAGGTGATATAGTCCATTTCCTTACTCCCAGGCAAAATGAAAACTAGACACGTGTCCTGTTCATTCCACATGAAATAAGCATTAAATTATGGGCCAGGCACTGAGAATACAAAAAAAGGAATAAGACACAGTTCCTCGTGCTCAGATTTCACAAGCCTCCCCACTCCATAACCGGATGCCATTGTATAATGTTCTTGTCAAGTTTCCCCCTCATCCAATGTCTCTGGAGACAGGATAGTTATTTAGTCTCACACGGTCTCCTGCTCCAATAACCTTATTTCCCTTTACTCACCATAAACTTCTTACTAGAACTAAATTAATAGAGTCCTCTAACACAGTACTTACCACACCTTTTTTTGGGAGGTGGAGAGGGCGTTCTAAGAGGCTTGTTGAGGTTCTAAGCTACATCTGTCTAGATCTTGCTCACCACTTTATATCTTGACTGAAACACAATAGATACTTAATATACATATATATATTTATATATATAGTTTTTTCTTCTGTGGCGATTTCTTAAGCCTGTAGAAGGAAATCTTTTTATTGGATTAGCAGAGTTAACAGAAAGTAGCAGGCATTCTTCAATATACACATTTTGAATGAATGTCTCTAATAACTGGAACACACCACACACAGGTCACACGCTAACTGCAAACCTGGACAAATGGGGATAATAACCTCTTCCTCATAGGGTTGTTGTGAAAGGAGATAACATACATAAAGTAATATCAACACAGAGTAGGCCTTCAAAATACGTGAGTTATTATTTCAATTTAAATTTTTCTACCAAATATCTTATTTTAGAATAATTTTATATTTTTAGAAAGTTGCAAAGATAAAGTTCCCACATCACTCAGGTTTTCTCTGATACTAACATCTTATATAACCATAGTACTCTTGTCATAACTAAGAAATTAACATTAGTACCATATTATTAACCAAACTAGACTTTATTCGGATTTCACCAATTTTCCCACTACTGTTCTTTGTCTATCCAGGACCAATTCAGGATACCACACTGCACTTAGACAGATTTTTAAGTGCTTAGTTAAGTTTTTAAGTGCTTTGTTGTAACATTCTGAATTTGGAGAATCAACTAAATCACCTACCACTTCATGTTGTGGTTTCCAACTGAAAAACAAGAGTCCGCTTGTATTAACATGATACATAGTACTATACCAAAGTAATCCTTAAGAAAACCACAGAAACAAAAGAAGAGACTTGAGCATTTTGTTTAGAGTATGTACACATTAAATGCAAGAAAAAATACTTGGAAAATGTACTACTCCTTAAATAAATAACACTGGGAAATAGGAGCTAATATTTATTGGAGTACTCACTAATCTTTGCTGTGTGCCAGACACTATGCTTTTCATCCCTTTTATAGATGATAGAAATTGGTTTTAAAGAGGTTAAGTAACTTGCCAAAGATCACACAATTCCACACTGGTGAAACATGAATCAAAATGCATCATAGAAGACGTGTTTAAATCCATGCATGCACCACGTATTGAAATTACTTTAGCCATACTGATGACATATCTCACTATGCAATTAATTACATAACTGAATTGCATCTAACACAGATTGCCAATTTTTGGAGGCTGAACTAATGTACAAAAAACCTCATATATGTCTTTTTTCATAAAAAAATCAATCCAATTCTAAAGCTACAGAACTGTCCAAACAAGAACTCTGAGCTTTTCCCTAGTCCCTTTTTTTCTTTTTTGCTGAGGAAGATTTGCCCTGAGCCAACATTCGTCCTGTGCCAATCTTCCTCTATTTTCTATGTGGGTCACCACCTCAGCACAGCTGCCACCAAGTGGCGTAGATCCACACCCAGGAACCAAACCTGGGCCACCAAAGCAGAGTGCACCAAACTTATCCACTAGGCCACAGTGCCAGCCCCTCCCTAGTCCTCTTTGGGTCTTTTGATGCTATTCAAACTATAGCCTGCTCTCTTAGTACAGGGGTCAACAAACATTTTTGGTAAAGGCCAGGTAGACAATATTTGGGGTTTGAGGAAACATGGTCTCTACTACAACCACATAACTCTGCTGTTGCATGCAAAAGCAGTCACAGATAGTACCTGAACAAACGAGCTTGACTGTGTTCCAATAAAACTTTACTTACTAAGAACAGGTGGTAGCCTTGATTTGGCACACAGGCTGCAGTTTGCTGACCCATCTTAGTCCACTCCATAGCATGGAATGAGTTTTGGATACTAAGTACTGTGACTGAGAGTAGAGGATATATCCTTAAGTTTACCTGCAATGACTCTTTATATTATTTTTAAAATATTCTATGGAACAAGTTGAACAACAGTTCTGGCCTCAGGAAACTATTCCTAGGATTGAAAAACAGGTCGTAGGGGCCAGCCCCGTGGCCAAGTGGTTAAGTCCGCACACTCTGCTTCGGCAGTTCAGGGTTTCGCCAGTTCGAATCCTGGGCATGGACATGGCATCACTCACCAAGCCATGCTGAGGCGGCACCCCACATGCCACAACCAGAAGGACCCACAACTAAAAATACACAACGAGGTACTGGGGGGCTTTGGGAGAAAAAGCAAAAATAAAATCTTTAAAAAAAAGAGAAAAAGAAAAACAGGTCGTATACTACAATCAGTATGGACAAAGGATACAAAAATAATTCATAAAAGAAGAAATATACAATGTTAGTAAAGTTTTTAAAAAATAATACTCTGATGTCCAGACTGTAAAAAAATAGGCATTGTCAAGTATTACTTACTGGTGAGACTGTGGGTTGGTATGACCAATCTTAAAAGCAATTTAGAAATGTTTAAAAAAAATAACTTCAAAATCTTCATACTTAATGTAAATTGCTCTTAAATCTAAAAAGATACTCAACCTAACATATAAGAGAGAAATAAAAATTAAAACTATGCTGGAATACCATTCTCACCTATCAGATTGGCAAAAATCCCCCAAATTGGGGATTATAAAACAATACAATTCCTACAGAGATCAATTTAACAATATCTATCAAAATTCAAAGCTTGATATATCAAACTTATTCACTATAGCATTGTTTTTAATGGAGTAAGATCAGAAATAACCTAAATGTCCATGTATAGAAATATTATGTAGCTGCAGGAATAAAAAAAGAAAAAGATCTACATGTATTAATATGGAAAGATCTCCAGGAAATATTTCAAGTACAAAAAAGCAAGAACACAGGTAGTACGCTACCTTCTGTAAGAGGAGAAAATAAGAATATATAATTGCTTTTGATGATATCTGAATAAAGAAACCCTGAAAGATAGTCAAGCAATCCAAATGGTTACCTGTAGGGAGTGGATGGGGACTGAGATAGAGTAAAACATTTCCATGTATGTAATGTACGTACACGTGTGTGTGTGTGTGTGTGTGTGTGTGTGTGTGTGTGTGAGGTTTTGATTTTTGACCTTGTAAATGCATTAGCTATTCGAATAATAAATTTTAAAGAATAATGTTACTTTAGGATCATTATAAGGATTATATGAGTTTGTCAATCATTATAAGGATTATATGAGTTTGTCAATGTACCTGATATAAAATGTCTAGGACAGTGCTTTACACACAGTGGGTGCTGCTATGTCCTGTTGCCGGTCTTTTTAAATGTCATCCAAATGGTATGATAACATAAACAAATAAAAGAATAAATACCAAACACTGAGGCTCCATATTTTCATCTCTAGGAATCTACCTTAATAAAAATCTAAAAATTGGAGAAAGATTTATACATAAATAAGGAACTGTTGAAACAACCCCAAAACACAAAAACAGAGAAATATTCAATAAACTATAGCACATCTATATTCATAAAGCATTTTTCATGACAGAGAAAATGCTCAAAATATACAACTTTATCATGTCAAATTGGGGGAGACAGGGCAGTGGGGGTAGAGTGGGGATTGCGGGCAGACAGATATGCTGAAATAAAAGAACTAAAGTGTAGCAAATAAGCTTTTACAGAGGGATTGTTGAAAATTTTTATTTTCTCTTTAATTCTTTTCCATATTTTTCAAATTTTCTTTTAAGCATGTAATCCTGAAAAAGGAAAAGAAAGAAAAAGAGAGAAAACGGGTTTCAGGAAAAGAGGTGCAAGCTCAAATCCCCTATTATATATGCAATTTTAGAGAAGTTAATTAAGCTCGTGAAGCCTCCAGAGCTGTAAAATGGAGATGATATCAAATCCTAGGGTTATTTTGAGAATTAGAGACACTATATGTATGAAGGACCTAAATAATGTTTTAAACATAGTAAACACTAAGTAATAATTACTATTATTCTCATACATCTTATCTGTGCAACATTCCTTCCTAGATATGTAAAATCACACTATATTTCATCAATATAAGATACTATTCATTTTATGACACAAGCAGGTTTTAGAAATGTTGAAATGTGAAAAATGATTATCTTGGATTTGATGAAATCCAGTGCAAGTTTAGTGAACTAAATGTTACTTTCATACATAACTTTTTATTTAGTACAATGGAGTGGAAATGCATTAGAAGCAAGCATTAAAATTAAAAAGATTGTTCCCATAGAAGATACAGAAATAAATAATAGGCACATGAAAAGATGCTCAAAATCACTAATGATTAGGGAAACGCAAATCAAAACCACAATGAGATACCAACTCACACCATTAGGGTGGCTACTATCAAAAAAATAGAAAATAAGTGTTGGCAAAGATGTGGAGAAATTGGAACACTTGTGCACTGCTAGTAGAAATAAAAAATGGTGCAGCCGCTATGGAAAATAGCATGGCAGTTCCTGAAAAAATTAAAAATAGAATTACCATATAATCCAGCAATTTCACTTCTAGGTATATACCCAAAAGAACTGAAAGCAGGGACTTGAATCGATATTTGTACAGCCATGTTCATGGCAGCATTATTCACAATAGCCACAAGGTAGAAGTAACCCAAGTGCCCAGTGATGGATGAATGGATAAACAAAACACGATATATACACACAATCGAATGTTATTCAACCTGGAAAAAGAAGGAAATTCTGACACATGCTACAAAACGGATGAAACTCAAGGACATTATGCGGAGTAAAATAAGTCAGTCACAAAAAGACATACTGTGTAATTTCACTTATGAGGTATCCAGACTAGTCAAATTCATAGAGACAGACAGTAGAATGGGGCTGACAGGGGCGGGTAGGAGGAAGAATGGAGAGTTGCTGTTTAATGGCTGTAGAGTTTCAGTTTTGCAAGATGAAAACAGTTCTAGAAATTGGTCATGCAACAATGTGAATGTACCTAATGCTACTGAACTGCACATTTAAAAATGGTTAAAATGGTAAATTTTATGTTATGGATATTTTACCACAACAAAATAAAATTAAAGAATTATAATAGTGAGAACAGATCTATTTGAATAACATGATTCACTGAAAATAACTGAAATAGACTGTGTAAATTCACTTATGGTAGGAAGATTTTTTTAAAGCAATACGGTCCCCTTCTAAGAGTTATGCATATGACAATACACACAAAAAAACATGAAATAAATATTAACCAACTAATTTTTAAACTCCTTTAATAAACACCTTGACTGAACCATTTAAAGCTTCAATTGAAATTTACATACTGTAAACAAAACATGCTTTGAGCAATAAACTTACTATTCAACATCATGTTTGTTTCATTTTTTTTTACCTGGGAGAGAGAATAATACCAAGACAGAGGAAGATCAAACACTCTTAGTGCTGCTGTCTTCAAGGAAAACTGTGATTTGTTTACTGTTTCTTCTGACATGACTCCTCTTCTAGAAATCATCATTAAAGGAAACAGAAAAACATATTAGCCTCAAGGATTTCTGGTTACTCTACCAAATGAAAGACACAAACTGAAAATTTAACTCTATCAGCTGGTTTTTTCTTTTTTTGCAGCTAATTATTCATGATATTCACTTACCTGAAGAAAACACTTATCTGAGCCAAGTTTACTTGAACTAAAAGTTTATTTATTAATCACGACAGCAGCAAAAGAGAAAATGAGCTAGATTTAAAGTTTGAGTCCAGGTAGTAAATTTTCCTCAGAAAACTGCAGGTTCTAGATTCTCTCTTCTCTGGTTAAATAAACATTTCAGGTTTTAGATAATTATTTATTTATTTATTTATTTATTTTGAGGAAGATTAGCCCTGAGCTAACATCTGCTGCCAATCCTCCTCTTTTTGCTGAGGAAGACTGGCCCTGAGCTAACATCCGTGCCCATCTTCCTTTACTTTATACATGGGACGCCTACCACAGCATGGCTTTTGGCAAGCGGTGCCATGTCCACACCTGGGATCTGAACCAGCGAACCCCAGGCTACTGAGAAGTGGAACATGCGAACTTAACCCCGGCACCACCAGGCTGGCCCTGAGGCCTATTTCTATTGAAACCAAAGAAAGAAAAGTCAGACATCCACACAGGAGGCAGCCATCACTCAGAGAGGCCGTTTAAAGGTAGCAGAACTTTGATAGAAACATAATGGTTCAGGGTCTCGGTCAAAGCTTTGTAGAGCCAGAAACTCAATTTTATCAGTGTACCCAGATGCACACACACTAAACAAATTCACATAGCACCGATGTATAAATTAGTCTACAAATTTATTCATTAAAAAAAATACACTATGGGGCTGGCCCCGTGGCTACGTGGTTAGGTTCGTGCGCTCCGCTGCAGGCTGCCCAGTGTTTCGTTGGTTCGAATCCTGGGCGCAGACATGGCACTGCTCATCAAACCACGCTGAGGCAGCGTCCCACATGCCACAACTAGAAGGACCCACAACGAAGAATATACAACTATGTACCAGGGGGCTTTGGGGAGAAAAAGGAAAAAAATAAAATCTTAAAAAAAAAAAATACACTATATAGTGAAAGAATACTTATAAATGTTATCAAAACATACTCCCTCTGAAATAAAAGATTGAAAAGAGCTGAACTGATAAGTAAAAAAGGCTGCCAGGTGAGAATAAAATTAATGGGTCCTGAGGAATATTTCATCCAGGCCTTAAGCCTGAGAACTGTCTGATGCACAAGAGAGTAGGCTTTTCGAGTAACCAAAGTCTTTATGCCTACCAAATTTAATATTCTTGTCCTTGGATAGTGCTGTGTAAACATTACCAAAGAGAAAATAAAAATTACCAACAATCCCTCTACTTAAGTTTATTTGCTATACTTTAAGTCCTTCATTTCTGCATGTAGCTCTCTGCTCCCTTTTTCTAAACAGCAGTAGTCTGCCCCCTTCTATTAACAGCCCCCCTTTTTTCAGACAAGTAACAAAACCACTGATTAAGTACTGGTTTCCTTTCAAATCAAACACAGTAATACTTCTCAGGGTGGGTTACTGCTACTGACCCCCTATTCCCTATTAGTGTCACTCACAAAGTGTAAACTTAATTCCCCCTCCTCCATATTCTAATTACAATTTCTAGGCTCAGCATGATTAGTTCTCACTGAAACATATTTATTCCAAAGAACAAATTGTGATGAAGACATGTTATTGAGAAATACAAAGGAAACCATGAAGAAACAGTTAAACAAGTGAAAAATGGTCCTCTGGGGAATGAGACTAGGACTGTCAGGAGGTCGCACAGTGAACCACTGCATTTCATTACACGTCCTTCTACAATACTTGATTTTTTTTTAGGGTCTTACATGTATTACTTCTAAAAAATGCTACACTAAAAAGGAAAAAACCAAAAACATTTATTCTCCCCCTAGAATTGACCACTTGAGAAATATTTTTAGTAATTAAATAAATTCTGGATCATTAAGCCATCTATACTGCATACTGCATTAAAAAAAAATACTGAGTGTAATTCACCCAAAGTGACTTTCTCCATAATAGTGGGTTCTAAATTTCTAAGCAGAAGAGAAAGAAAATAAAACAAACACTTCAATGTGCTGCAGGGGTTTTCTTAAAAGAATTCTGACAAATCTCTATCTTTGCATTCTAATTACCTCACTCTTTCATTTCAAATCACTGAGGAAGTGATTCCACACTTAATCATTAATAATTGAACAACTTTTAAAAACTAATCATTTCAGTTGCTTTCATAAGAATTAAGATAAACATGAAGGCAGCTGCATAATTATTCCAATTTGTAGAGAAAGTCTAAAACATTACCAAAAATATTGTACTACGTAATATTACTAGCTTCTCTCCATTCTGACTATTGGAGAGTTAAAAATAAGTGTCATAAGTAGAGTTTGATTCTTAAACACCCTAAAACTCTATTCTACAACTTGGACTTTATAATCCAAGAAAGAATCAAAGCCTGAAATACCTCCCAAAATTTGACGTGAAGCATAAATCTACACAACCGAACTCTGAGAAGGTACTTTCAACACAGCAAAAACGCTTAGCTGCAATAAGGATAAAACAGGAACAATAATACAGGTCTGTGCAAGAGCCAGATGTTTTGGAATCCTCCCACCAAGAAATAAATGCTGAACAACTTTACAGAGGATCTCCGACGCCACAATCCTCCCGAGGCTAAATGATTCTCTGACAGCACCTTCAAACTAGGCAGACTCGTCCTCACCCAGGCACCACTCCCCGCTACACCACCGGCGTGCAAGCGGAACTTGGGTCACACCGGTGGGCCCCTCCGGCAGGACCCCCTCACCACCAGCAGCACCCCCCCAACAGGAACCCTCCCTGCGGCAGGACCCTCCCTCAAGCAGGACCCCCTACTCCAGCAGGACCCTCCCCTCCAGCACGACCCCTACCCAACAGGACCCACTCTCCAGCAGGAACCCCCTGCGGCAGGAACCCCCCCGCCCCCCCAGCAGGACCACCTCCTCCAGCAGGATCTCCCCCCTCCCCGCACTTTCCTCTCCGCTCTTCCTTGTTCTTTTACACGAGGACCAGAAAAGGGGCCCCCCCTCGGCCGGCCGCCCCTCACTCTGGCTCCGAGCGGCCGCGAGCCCCCTGATTCAGCGTTCCCCTCCCGGGGCTCTCTCCATCTCGCCGCCCGCACTCCAGGTCCAGAGGGCCGAGGCCGCCGCCCACCCCGCGTACCTGGCGCCCCAGGCCAGCAGCTGGCAGCTCCCTGCCGCTTCCCCACCGCAGCCCGGCGCCGAGCCGCTGCCTGGCCGCGGGGGCGGAGTCCTTCCGGGGTCACGGGGAAGATGGGGTGAAAGTGGCGGCGGCCTTCGGGCCTTTCTGCGGGAGGGGCTGCGTGTGAAGCCGCTGCCGCCATTTTTGTTCAGGGCAGAGGCTCCCGCCAGGCTGGACCCGCTAAGAATTAGAGGAATTGCATCTTTTTACAGGGCTGTCAAGGAGTGGTATTGGGGTTCGTAACCTTTTGAAGGATCTAGGACCATTCTGCGAATCTGAGGAAAACTCTGGGGCCTTTCCTCTAAAAAAATGAACATAGACACGCTCGTACCTTATTAAAAGAAAAAAATATATATGCAAGTTAAGATGCCTGAAACCAACCCAAGGGTCCCACATTAAGAACTTCTACCCCAGACCCTCAGCCCCTAAATGAATGAATGTTAAGAGGCATTCCAACCCTGTATTGATGATTAAGTTATTATTGATTTTGATTCCTCTTTAACTTGTCTCCAGGTTTCCTAGTGAATTAGGCTACCAAAAACATATGAATATGGGGGCCGGCCAGGTGGCACAGCGGTGAAGTTCACACATTCCCCTTGTCGGTGGCCCAGGGTTTGCTGGTTGGGATCCCCAGGTGAGGACATGGCACCATTGGGCAAAAATCCATGCTGTGGTAGGTGTCCCACATGTAAAGTAGAGGACAATGGGCATGGATGTTAGGTCAGGGCCAGTCTTCCTCAGCAGAAAGAGGAGGATTGGCAGTAGTTAGCTCAGGGCTAATCTTTCTCAAAAAAAAAAAAAAATACATGTATATATATATATATATATATATATATATATATGAATATGGCCAACTATGAGGAGTTGGGCAGAATATTTACTGCTCTGAGGTTCTGTCTAATATACAGTAAACTAACGGGGTGGGAGGAAGAACAGCAAAACAAAACGGTATTTCTATGTGCAGTCCTGAGCCAAAACATTCTATCAGAACTGCAGATTTTAAAAATTCCAATTGCTGAGCATATTTGTGGTGAAAAACCAAAATAATTTTGTAAGGTTAGCTAAAACATGAGAGCGAATGTTAGTATTCCCAAGGAACAAGAATGAACAATCCTTTCTGTTAGTTTTCAAAATTCCCATTCAGTCAAATAAAAAATAGGGAGAATGACAATACCAATGTGTGATGTTACTAGATGAAAAGTAACTAAAAATGCACAGACTGAATTGTATGTGAAAGTATTTTGCACTTAGAAAGTAAATAAGCTCTTGACACTTCAAGAACCTGGAATTGGTAAGCCTCCGTTTTTGTTTATTCCTCCATCTCCTCTCTGCTGCCTCCTCCCTGTTTCCTACAACTTCCAAGGCTTTAGCCTAACGGCAGGAACAGCAATAATGATTACCACGTAAAGCAACTTTCGTAAGAACATTATCTCCTTTACTTCCACAAGAGGCATTATGAGAGAGATGCTATTGCACACTAGATATGGATTTTACTCTTTAACAGGAGAATAAGAAATGCCCTGTTTTACTTATTATTCTAAATCAGTGTAATTTGCTCCAAGCCTCCTTTCACCTGGGTTGCCAGAATATTCAGTCTTAGTCATTATTGGGTATATCAGTTGGGATGCTGTTAGCTACAAACAAAAGAAAGCTGAACAAATAGTGGCTTAAACCATAGGACAGGGTATTTCACGTGGATGCAGCAGCCGGTGGACACAGTCTCATATTTGGACTTCATGTCTTCTGCTATCCTGGAACAGGAGGAAAAAAATGGGGCTTGGATTAATTCTAAAGCTCTGCCCCTCCCCCAGATAACCAAAACCACTGTGTAATGCTCACCAAACCAGGGAGTGGAGTCCATGGAGTAATATTAGTTGTTTCTACTGTCCAGATAGTGAGGTACCTGCTACATCAACCATTAATGAATTTGGGGGATCCTATGTGCATAGTATCAAAACAATGCTGTCGAGTGAGACTGTCAGAGTTTGAATCCTTTCTCTGCCATTTCCTAGATGTATGGTCTTAGGCAAGGTACTTACCCTCATTATACCTCAGTTTCCTCACTGGGGTGTTGGGAAGATAAAAGATAATACTTGTAAAGCACTAAGATCCTTATGTAAGTTTTTAACTTGGGTTACTTTACCTCCATGGGATCCAAGGACAAAATTCTATTTCCATATGATTAGTTTCCTTTGTAATCCTATATATTTTGTTTTATGTACATAAAAACATCACTTTGAGAAGGCGGGGTCCATGGGCTTTACCAAAATTTCAAAGGGGTCCATGACACCAAAAAATGATTAAGAACTTAGAACAATCCTGGCACACATTTCTAAGATTTATGGCATATTAAGTGGAACTTTTCCATGCCTTTTGGCAGAAGCCCCAAAGCTGAGAAAATAGAGCCCAAGTACCCTGAGCATTCTAAAAAAGAATGCTAGATCATGAACACAGGGGATGCTAGGAGAATGCGGAGCCCATTTAGCAATCCTCAGTCTTCACGTACCTCCAGGGAATGATGTAGCAGAATTGATCCAAGAAGACTGGAGAATGAAGATGCCTAGGAGATGGTTTTCTGGAGTGTTGCGCATTTTCCTTCCCTTCCCCTAAGAGTGAAGAGAGGAGAGTGCTTTTCCCATCCCGCCCCCATCTCAGGCCAAGTGAAGGACCTTTAAGAAACTCAGACAACTTGACCTCTGTGCCCTGTAGTTTATGTCATCTGGAAAAATCTAAAGGGAATAGACTATTCAAAGAGGACTTTGATGGCAGAGCAGAGAGAGACGGCTGCAGCGCAGGTGGCCTGTACTTGCAATTTTGCAAGTAAAGTTTTCCAGTGGGCCACAGGAACGCCACAGAAGGTAACGAGGCTTGAATTATCTTAAAAGGTTGTATCTTCAAACCAGGAGCTAAGTGGACCATCTAAATGGTCAGTCACACATGTTTTTTCCAGGGTTAGGAAGCGAAACAGTGAGAGATCCCCAGCAAGGGGGGCAGCCACTGAGGAACCCACAAAAGGACCTTGTAAGAAAAGAGCCAGCATTTAGGAGTAGGCCACATGCAGAAGGCACCATAGTCAGACTTAATTGCAGATTGGGTATATCTGATATTTTATTTAGGCTATTTAGGATCACTCTAGCTGAGACAATATATGGCCAATGTGTTTCATGAATTATTGGTGGAAACAGCACTTATCAAGTGACAACTTAAGCCTGACCAAAGTCTAGCACTTTGAGGAATTAAAAACAATTACGTCACCTAAGTAGATGAATTCTTTTAGGTAATTCATATATCCAATTACCTTTTCCATTAACTGCTAAAACCTGGCAGAGTCCCCAGAAAGAACTCAGGGCCTCTTTTTAAACCTACACAGTGCTGTAGGGTAAATACTGGCTTTTGATTCTTTGTTCTCATCACCTACCCACAAGTGATTGATGGGACTCCTCTACAAGTCAGTACTAAGCCAACCAAGGCATCTAGAATTCAGAGTATGGGTCTAGATGCTAACTCAGAACATCTATCCCATACACATTCAAATATTGCAGATTTACTTCCTCAAAATATTAAATATAGAGTTAACATATGACCCAGCAATTCTACTCCTAGATGATACCCAAGAGAAATGAGAACATTCATCCACCTAAAAATATGGACATAAATGTGTATAGCAGCATTGTTCATAATACTGAAAAGTAAAAACAACCTAAATGTCCATCAACTGATAAATAGAGAAGTAAAATGTGGTATATCCATGTAATGCAATATTATTTGGCTATAAAAAGAAATGAAGTACTGATACATGCTACAAAATGGGTGAACCTTAAGAACATGCTAAGAAGCCAGTTGTAAAAGATTATATATTTTATGATTCCATTTATATGAACTGTCCAGAATAGTCAAATCTAAAGAGACAGAAAATGGGTTAGTGGTTGCCTAGGGCTAGCAAGGTTGAGGGACAATGGAAGTGACCTGCTAAAGCATATGGGACTTCTTTTGGGGGTAGTGAAATGTTTTAAACCTAGATTGTGAGGCTGGTCATAAAAATCTGTGAATATACTAAAAATACCTTGTGTGAATTGTATAGTATGTGAATTATATCTCAATAAAACTGTTACTCCCCTAAAATTATTATTATTTTTTCTTTAAAGATTGGCAGCTGAGCTAACATCTTCTTTTTTTTCATTCCTCTTCTCCCCAAAGCCCCCCAGCACACAGTTGTATAGTCTAGTTGTAGGTCCTTCTGGTTGTGCTATGTGGGATGCCGCCTCAGTATGGCCTGATGAGTGGTGCCACGTCCGTGCCCAGGATGCAAACCTGTGAAATCCTGGGCCGCTGAAGTGGAGCTCGTGAACTTAACCACTTGGTTATGGGGCCAGCCCCCCTAAGATTATTCTTGCCATTTCTTAGATCAAAAAAATCAAGGCTTCCTGATGGCCTAGTGGTTAAAGTTCATCACGCTCTGCTTCAGCAGCTGGGTTCGGTTCCCTGGGCTTGGAACCACACCACTTATCTGTCAGTAGCCATGCTGTGGCAGCAGCTCACATGGAAGAACTAGAAGGACTTACAACTAGAATATACGACTGTGTACTGGGGTTTTGGGGAGGAAACAAAAAAAGAGAGAGAGAAGAAGATTGGCAACAGATGTTAGCTCAGGGTGAATCTTTCCCAGCGCAAAAAAAAAAAAAAAAAAAAAATCAAAGCTTAAAGAGATTATGAGGCCAGAGAATGATCTAGAGCATGCCGTCCCTGCAGTGCCTCAGTAGTTGTCAAATGCTGCGCTGCTCCAGTGAGAGGCATGCACTCTATTGGGAGGTATTTACATCAAAATGTAAAATAAATTGTAGACAACACAGATATTTTCCTAGTGAGAGCTGAGGTAAATAAGTTTATTCTAAAGTTACTTTAACATAAAGAACAATAAAATTAAAATTAAACCACATGGAAACAAAAGTTCCTATTTTGCACACTTAGAAATCTTACAGGGCTGGCCCCGTGGCCGAGTGGTTAAGTTCGCGCGCTCCGCTGCAGGCGGCCCAGTGTTTTGTTGGTTCAAATCCTGGGCACGGACATGGCACTGCTCATCAAACCACGCTGAGGCAGCGTCCCACATGCCACAACTAGAAGGACCCACAACGAAGAATATACAACTATGTACCAGGGGGCTTTGGGGAGAAAAAAATAAAACCTCTAAAAAAGAAAAAAGAAAAGAAATCTTATAACATCTCAGAAGTCTAGAAAACCATATGCTATTTCTAAAATTACTAAAATGAAAGAGCTGCATCTGCTGTCTATCTATTTAAATGATGAACATTTTGAAAAGAGTAAAATAATTGCTATCTCACAAAGCTGGAAAATATATCTTATATTTCTTTAATATTTTCACATTCATTCATCTTTTTTAAAAGCAGATTTATTGATTTGTCCATCTCCTATGTTGTATCATGTTCTGTACTGAATGCTGGAAATACTAGGATGAGTAAGAAAAATCCCTGCCCATAGTTTGGTTCAAGAGATGGAAAAGTGAGCAAATTATTGCTATGTATAATAACATTACAATGTCTAAGTTATTCTCAGCCCTAGAATATCACTAGAGGATACGCCATAAAATACAAGGAAGTGCCCTAATGGCCTGGAGAAGTTGATGAAGGCTTCACTTCGGAGGTGACCTTTGAGGAATGAGTGGAGTTCACTTTTAAGAGAGAGGGCAAAGGGCAAAAGGGCATTCTATACTTAGGGTTAGGGAAAGCAGGGCTAAACAGGGGAGGCACAAGCAAATGTCTTTCAGGAGAATGAAATGTAGATTAGAATAGCACCAGGAGAGGGTGTTTGATTGGGTGTAACAAAAGATAAATTAGGAGAAGTAAATTTGAGTCAAATTAAGGCCATGAGAGACTAGGATGAGGCAAGCAGGTCCTAGGCACACAATTTGAAGAGGTGCTCTCTGGTTCAGGCAAGTGCAAGTTCCTTAGATATCGTCACCAAGGCAATTTGCTTGTCTCATCCTAGGCCTTTGTTGAGAAAAAAACTCTGGGGCAACGAGGAGCCCGTTGAAGAGTTACATGACTGGATTTGTGTTTTAGCAAGAGTTGTGTTCAGGGGCTGGCCCTCTGGCTAGGTGGTTAAATTTGGGCGCTCCACTTCAGCACCCTAGGGTTTGCTGGTTCAGATCTTGGGTGTGGACCTACGTACTGCTCATCAAGCCATTCTCTGGAGGCGTCCCACATAGAAGAACTAGAATGACTTACAACTAGGATATACAACTATGTACTGGGGCTTTGGGGAGGACAAAAAAAAAAGAAAGAAAGAGTTATGTTCAGAAGTATGGCATTGGATTAGAGGATACTGAGACTTGAGTCAGAAAAACATGTTAGGGAACTATCAGAATAATCCAGGTAAGAATGAAGATCTGTACAGAGGGAACTTCCCAGGTTCCATCCCTCATGTAGTCAGTTAAATGTCTATTGATTTTATTTCCTAAGTAACTCTTATAGCTTTCTCCACTGCTAGGTCCTTACCTTCCTCTTGTCTGGATTGTGCAATAGTCTGCCTTCAATCTATGCCAGGCACTGTTACCCAAGTAATCCAATATGTAAATCTCATCATGTTGCTTCCTTTCTCAAAGTTCTTCATGGTTCTCTAGAGGGAAAACTTTACTTAGCAGACAAGATCACTCATAATCTGCTTTGTCTGTCTAGACTGTCCCCTGACACCTTGCCTTCAATCTCTCATCTAGAAATACAGATCCCTTGTCAGTTCCCAAATTTGGCATATTGTCTCTTGCTGATGTTCCTTTGCCTATGCTTTTCACTCTGCCTGCAAAAAATCCTTCCTGCCCTGGCCCATCAGAAATCTTTTTACTCAGCCTTTAAGCCAGTATCAGTTTTTAAGTGATATTGGGTTGACCTGGCCCCCTATTTTCTCTCTTGGAAATTTCCATTCCATTCATCCACATAATTGTCATGGGAACTGCTCTGTTCTTCCGTGACCTCCATCCTCTGGCGGAATGCTCCTTGGAAGACACTTAACCCAGATGAAGACAATAAACCCATTATTTGGAACTTTTTAAACTAGAAACTCTGCTCTTGGAGAAAACTGTAAGATGGTAAATTCAAGAATTGAGTGAGGAAGAGATCATGAGGGAATCCTAGCAATGCTTAAGTCCCTGGTTCTAGCTCTCTTTCATTGGATTCCATGAGCCAGTAAATCCCCATTTTTGCCTAAGAGCCTCTAATTTGGTATGCCTCAGCTCACTGATGCGATGTGATGTGGTTTACATATACACCCAGAGAGTGATCTCTGCTGGAAACCTCTAATTGCAAGCATTCTTGTCTATTGATTTCATTTTCTGAATGATCTGATCTGATAATCTGAATAAGGTTTGAGAAATACCAGTGTAAGGTACAGCAGTGATTCTCTACTGGGGACAGTTTTGCCCCTCCCCCAGAGGGTCATTTATTAATGCATAGAGACATTTTTGTTTGTCACCACTGGGAGAAGATGCTACTGGCATCAAGTAGATAAAGGCTACAAATGCTGCTAAACATCCTACGATGCACTGAACCAGACTCCATAATGAAGAATTATTCAGTCCAAGATGTCAATAGTGTCATTTTTCAGAAACTCTGAGCTAGGGTGACTTGAACCCTTACTCCAAGAGTGAACAGAAGATAACTGAGATCCTCGGCAGGGGCCCCAAAAGCTGACGCCAAATACCTCCACATCCAAACCAAGGTACCACCATGGGGATGGGAAGGTAGGTGCTTCGCTCTCATTTCAAGCCATGTCTGAGGGGCTTCAAAAGGACTGTTTGGCAAAGATGACATATGTCCTTTGGCATCTTAGACGAGACTTGGTAACTAATTCATGTTTGAAAAGTCGTAAGTCAAGAGGCTAAGGCTGCCTCCAAGCAGAAGATGCACACAAGGCTGATTGGGAACAGCTCACACTTCTGTGCAAGACATACATGTGTTTTTTGTGGACCAAATGAAAACTCCATGTAAGAGGGGTCAACTGAAGCATCCTGAGAGGCTGTCTAACAGGATTGCCTGCATGGGCGAGATGATCCCAATCTAGGGATGGATCCCTAGAAATCAGAGGACTGAGGTGTACGTCATAAGATAACACCAGAACATACTTTGCTGGGTCAAGAGACTGCAGGTGGGTGAAGCACCTACAGAGGCATTCCATGAAAGAAAGGGTCAGCTTCAAACCTCAGCTACACCCGGAGGGCACTGACACCAGGCTATAACTGTTTCAGTCAAGAAAGATCGTTTCTGCCTCTTCTTCAACCCCGGAGGGGCCCCAAATGAAAAACTAGCCAGGGAAAAGGTAGAACAAGTCTGGAGGTTGGGGGTGAGGCATGACAGAGAATTTTTGAACTGGATGAGTCTGAGATTTTTGACACTGCACTGGATAGGATTTTTTAATACCGGGGAAAAAAAGAACATTTGTTTATTACTAAAAAATGACTGGAAGACTTTTTAATTACCTGAGAGTGACTGGAAAAGCTAAAGGCTCTGCCTAAGGTTTTATCCTGGCAGGAGAGAGGAATCCTCAGAAATTCTCAGAGACTATAATGAGAAAGTATAAAATTGGTTTCAGCTGGCCCGCTTCCAAATCCAGCTTGTTCATCAAATTAGGAACAACAGTTTAAGGGTTTCTGTCACTTATAATCAAAAACATATTACAAAACCCCAGTCTAAATCAGAGCGTCTCAACAGTGGCACTAATGACGCCTTGGACTCTCCTATTCCACGAATGGGAAGGACTCTGACTCCTTCCGCCAGTCCTCCTCAGGGATACTGCCAAATATCCACCATGGGGCAAAATCACCCCCAGTTGAAAACCAACAAATATTTGAGTCCTTCAATGCTAGGCCCTGACAATATTGTGAATAAGACAGAAATACTGCTCTCACAGAGCTTTCAGTTCAGAGGAGCCAGGCAGAAATTAAGTGCACACAAAAATCTTAAAATAACAAATTTATTATAAATTCTCTGAAGAAAACAAACAGGATACCGAAGTCGGGAATACTGGGCGAAGAAGCCTACTTTAAACAAGGAATATCTAGGCAGGAGTTAGCCAGACGAACGAGGGAAAGAAGTTGGGAATATGTATCTGGTAAAAGTGTATCTGGCTGAGAGCACAGCATTTGTAAAGGCTTATTTAGTGTCAGGTACATGAGCATCAAAATGTATGTTTTGTGTGTTGCTATTTTTACTTGCCGTTCAGTTGCAAAAATGAGAAGGTACTTTTGTTATGATATGACCATTCATTTGTCTTCCTTCTTCCCTCTACCTACCCCTACTTCTTTTCTCCTCCTTCCTTTCTTCCTGATCTTCATTTCTTCTCTCCCCCATCCCCCCGTATTACGAAAGCCTTTAGTACCTGGCCTGATGCACGACTCCAGCATCTACAATTCACATCATATGACACCAATGGCACCTCTAGAGTCGTATTCCAGAAGGAGTGTGATTCAGCAGGGCATCTACACTATAGAATGTGTAATCTCTCCTCTCTGAGATGGTGGTCGATAGATTGATTTCCTAATGATAGCATCCTTCTTTATAGACTATATATACATTGTTTGAAGAAAAGTAAGGATTAAGGATCCTGGATTAAGGAATAAAAGGATAAATGTAAATATCCAAGGGTGAGGAAGGAGGGTGGGAATCCACTGAAGTTAAAAGTGGGAGAGATATTGCATTGTCAGAGTGCATTTGCTTTGTGACTGGTCCACAGCAAGGACTTCACCTGTTGTCCACATGAAAGGCCCTAGCCTGCTGCCACACCTGCCTTAAACAGTCACATATTTGTCTTCCCTGTGCCCTAGAACCCCCTGAAGGGCAGTTAAGCCAAGAGGGCCTTGGTTACCAAACAGGTTGCTAGGGGAGGACTTTGGGGTGGAAATAAATTTACTGGAACCCTGCAATAACAGAACATGCCTGATAACATTTTCAAAGAAGGAATTTCTGGAGCAATGACTTTTGCCTTTTTGTCTATTTGGTTGCCTGGCTTATTGATTCATGGAAATACATATATATCTGTGTATATGTATATATGAACTCTTTATCCGTTATATATATTTCAAATGTCCTCTATTTGCTAGCTTGCCTTTTCATCTCTTAATGTTGACTTTTGATGCAGAGATTAGTTTTTATAGGTGACATAGTTTTTGGCAGCAAAATTACTTAACAATGGAAACAGTGTCAAACTTTTTCAAAATGCTTTCTTTGTTGCACAAGTTTCTTTTAAAAAGCAGTTACTTTCTCACTCATTTTTAAAATCTCACTTTTACTTTGAGGCCTTAGGTGAAATGTATACACTAAAAAAAAATTTTGTAGTTAGCATATTGCTGATAGCCACTTGTTATCACAGCAAAGGTCAGTAAATTTAAAACACTTGTCTTTTTTCAAATTCACCTATACCACTCTTTTTTAAGTCAGTACTTTCCTACAAGACATCAGGGGACAAATGATTTTCATGATCATTCTCTTCTCTTTTTACAGAAGAGTACAAATATTTAAAACACTTAGATATTTGACTTTTTATTTATTTATTATTTTATTTTTTGCTGAGGAAGATTTGCCCTGAGCTAACATCTGTGCCAATCTTCTTCTGTTTTGTTTGTGGGTCTCCACTACAGCATGGCTACTGGTGAGTGGTGTAGGTCTGCACCTGGGAACTGAACCCAGGCGGCTGACATAGAGTGTGCTGAACTTAACCACAGGTTGGCCTTGATATTTGACTTTTTAAAATAAAAATTAACCATATTGCTGACATCATGTAGCATGTAAACTGCAATATTTTGAAATATGCTGTAAACGAAGGCATGGTAGCACCACCAGCACCCTCCAAATTGTGAAACTTCCATTCTCATTCAGTGAACCCAGGATAGGTGACCATTTGTCGGACAAACTGAGGCCTTGGTGTCAATCCCTACAAAGAATGCTGGCAAAGGTTCATTTCTTCCATATTTACCATAAAAACAGAAGTAGAAGCTCTCATATTCTCTACTTGTTTCTGATGGAGACTGAGCATCTTGCATAACACTTGGGTACGTGCTCCTGTTTGGAGACCAAAAAGTTAAGAGGCAGTCAGACACATTGAAACTGGCAAATTTAACGATAAATTGTATTAATTTAACTGCTTTTTATTGTTTACATATCAATCACTTCAACGAATTTTAGCAGTTACACAAATTGGAAGAAAGATCTCTTCCTCTAGGCATTAAGCCAATACTAAGGTTTCAATAAATACTTGATTTGTTCCTGATTTTGGCCTAGAGGAAAACGAGGGAGATGGATTTCTACTTTTCAAATGTGGAAAAGGAAACACAATTACTTTCAGAGAATCTAGGTCCTAAGATGTTGGGAGAAGAAAGGGAGGAGGAAAACAAAGAATTGAATTGAGTTGTCTAATATTTCTTTGTACAAGGTGAGAAACTTGAGGCCCTTCTCCGGGTGGCCTTCCTGCAGATTCTGTAATGCATCGAGACAAGACCTGCTCCCGGTCCTAGAAGACGGGAGAACACGTGTAAAAATGAAAAGTGCCCAAAGCCTAAAACTGGTCTGCAAGTGCAAGGTCCCTGCCCCGCTAGCTACCTTGGAAGTCCCCGCGGGGAGGGCAGGACTGGGGTTCCACACCTGGGCGGCCGCCGCGGCCACGCCCAAGGCCGGGGCGGTCCCTCCTCGCCGCCCCGCCCTCCCCACACTCCCGCGACGCCCGAGACGCCTGCGGCGGCGGCGGAGACACCGGAAGGAGCCGCGGCTGCTGCGGGAAGTGGTGGGTGCGGGAGGCGGGGACCCCGCGGGCAGCGCCGCGGAGCCGCTTTCCGGCGCTCCTGTCGCGCCGCCGCCCCTCTCCAGGCCCGGGGAGGCGGAGAGGAGCTGGCCGCAGGTCGCCGTCCGTCGTCGGCCGCGCTGGCGGGGCCCGCGGGGAAGGCCGTGGAGGTGAGCGCGGCGCTGCGGAGGGGCGCGGAGCCGAGGGGCGCCTCTCCGGCCGCGGGCGCCGGTCCCCGAGCTCCACCCGCGCGCCGGGGCTGCGGACGCTGCCGCGGCCTCTTTGGCTGGGGCTGGGGCGGGGGCAGCGGGGGCGCGCGGGCGGGAAGCGGGCCTGGGCCCCTAGCAGTGCTCTGCGTTGCAGGGGTCATCTGGTGGCCGCCCGGGCGGGGGTCGGCGGAGGACGCGACGCTGTTGATTTGAGGAGGGGTCCCCAGGGGGTGCTCCCCTGGAGGCTGGTCCCCGAGAGGGGCTCCGTCCTTTGCTCGGTCTCCCGGTTCCGGCGTGCCAGCCCCTCACGGGGGGCTCAGACGGCTCCGGGTTCTGGTTTCGCTTTGCGGCGTATTTGGGGTGATTGGACCCATTTGTGCAGCCCCAGGGCCCCGTTATTCATTGTTAGGGAGGAGAAAACCTAGGTGTCATCGTCCCTGGAATTTTTCTTCGACCCTTGTTTGATCCAGACTGTTTCAGAGGTTACCCTTACGGTCTGTCCGTCTGCAGCTTTTGTTTGGGTCAAATTTCCATGGTGTGTGGTTTCCCAGACCTTCACTCTCAGATATTTACCGACTACAAAACGCTCTTCGTTTGAATATTTACAGGGTGCAAGTTGAGCTGTTGGATGAGATTCTTCTAGGTGCTTTGCACTTAAGTATTTTTAGGGTTTACATTCTCATATAATCAATATTAGGCCTGGAGAATTGGGCCAGAACGGGAAATCCTGGCAGGAGCACAGGCTCTCTAAACTGGGGAAGAATTTTACCACACGGATCTCTAGACTTCTTGCTTAATAGATGTATAGAATAATAGAGTTTTTTAGTTTAGTTAGGTTATTTTTCTTTTAAGAAGAACCTGTTTCAAAAAATAACGAGGCTGTCCTAGTTCCATTTCTAGTTGAGACAATTCTGTCATCTGGAAAATTCTGACCAAATCAGATGATAGGCTAAATTTTGTTAGTAGTTTCATTCTGTTAATATAAATAAGGGGAAAAGTAGGAATCTTATTGAAAAACAGGGCTAATTTACAAAAATTAATAGTTCCCCTATGCCAGCAACTTTATGTTACTTCATTTACTTTGGCAGGATTGGAAAAAGAAGGACAGTACAAAAAATATTCCAGGAACAAGATATTTGATGTTCTGCTGAATGCAAGAGAGATAGTCTACCTAAGATTGCTTCTTATTTTTGATCTGGTTTATTGCCAACTTTCACTTTTTTGTCTTTTGTGATCTTTTTGTAATCTACCAATAAGAAATAACATAACATTGCATATTTATGGCATTAGACTGTAGTAAATAGGTTGTTTTAAGTATTTGAAATTCACAGTTGAGATAAGTCTCACATTTATGTACCTATATTGCTGTTAGAATTTTCAGTGACCTTTCACACATACAATCTTACTTGATCCTCATGCCAGTTCTGAGTTAGTAATGCCAAGAAGTCCTTTCCCGTGACAAGCATTTCAAGATTGTGTAGGGATCAGAATTTCCTTAAAGCCTGAAGTAATCTCGCTGAAGTAACCTTTGACATCAGTTGGAATTCAGACAGATATTGGAGCACTGTGAACTATCACACGTGACACAGTGTGGACTCTTTGCAAGAAAATGAAGTCCAAAAATGGTGAAAGATTTATGGTGAGAAATGTGAAATGTAGTTGTTTCTGAAAAAAACAAGTAAAGCTCTTTAGTTTTTAAACCTTTTTATTTTAATCTACTATGATTACAGGAGCATTACGATAAATAGGATAGCTCCAAAGAGTCCGAGATGAGTATAATTGGTTTAATTGTCTATATAAAGGAGCATGAAGTTTGTACAATATAGTATTTATATTAAGAGAACTAAATTTTTTTTTTATTTTTTAAGATTTTATTTTTTTTCCTTTTTGTCCCCAAAGCCTCCTGGTACATAGTTGTGCATTTTTATTTGTGGGTCCTTCTAGTTGTGGCATGTGGGGCGCCGCCTCAGCATGGCTTGACGAGCGGTGCCATGTCTGCACCCAGGATCTGAACCAGCGAAACCCTGGGCCACAGAAGTGGAGCGCACAAACTTAACCACTCGGCCACGGGGCCGGCCCCCTAAGAGAACTGATATTTAAGAGACAATGTGTAATCAAAATAATTGTCCCTTTGAAAAGTTACTTTAGAAGGCTAAGTTGGTCAGTATCTGTAAGTATACCAGGGAAAACCCTTTGGAAATTGGAAAGAATAAAATGTGATTTCTGCCCTCAAAGAACTTACAGTCAAGCTTGTACTCAAGTAGGGCAGTTTTTCACACAAGTACAGTAAGTGCCTTATGAGTATTTTAATCAGGAATGTAGGTGAGGGGGGACTTTACTTTTGATCAGATCTTGCTAGAGATGGCATTTGAGATGAGTGAACTTTGAAAGATTTTCAACGGGCGAATATTGGAGGACGTTTCTGAAATGAACAGATTATTGGGTTCCTGAAAGGTACAAGTTATATTTGAGAAAGGATCAGTAGAACAGTTTGGCTGATAAGAAGTTATGGTTTGTATAAGTTAGTAATAGGAGATGAAAAAGGGAAATTATAAAGACTTCATTGAAGATGTTTGATCCGAAGAGGTTTGTAATCCACAGAAATGCTGTAATTGGGAGAAGACTGAGACCAGGAGAATCCACTTGGGCAGCTTTAGGGTAAGCAAGACCTTGGTGGCATCACTTTTGTGGCCCTTATAGTTTCTCTGAAGGGCTACCTTGAAAGCAGACCTTGAGATAAGAACATGGGTGTAGGTGAGATGCCAGGAAGCACAAGTGAGGGAGTGGTAAAAAGTCAGGGAAGGGAGAAAAGCCAATGGATAGCCTTAATGAGGGGCTTATCCTGTGGAGATTTTAGTAGAATGGCCTTAGAATTGTCTTACCAGATGAAGGGGGACTGGTGGGTTTTTCCACCTACTACCAGTCCTTACTGATTGCGATCATCTTTGAAATGCCTGGCGCACTTCCGGTTGCCTGGGCTAGGGCTGGGCATGCTCCTGATGGGCTGGAGGCCTTAGAAACAGAAGTGGTTGAGGTGGGAAGCTTACAGTGTGCCTGGGTACTGTCCGTACAGCTGCAAGGGAACAGTGAGGTGAGCTGAAGGGAAAGGGGGCCGGATATCAGCTGTATCAGTTAACCGGCATTCTCATTAAATAATCCAGATGTGAAATGAAAGCCTCCATTTTGGTGGAGACCTGGAAGAAATATGAATTGAGAAGTGGTGAAAAAAGAAGCAATAAGTAGAATTAGGTGACACAATATAGAAAGTGAGGCGGGAATCTAAGATGGCACTGGGGTTTGAAAGTTATATAGCGTGTGAGGGAGGAGGGTTGACAGAAGGTTGCCGACATTCAAATTAGTGACTTCAGGAGAATGAAGGAGTTGCAGGGTGTTGAAGAGTGCTGATAAAGTAGAGTGTGGATGACCAGGCATTCAAAAGGGAAAGTAGCATGGACATTTGGACAGTGCTGCCAGCCCACTAAATGTATAGTGTCTGGCCCATACTTAGTTGTCGGCCTCTGTATTCCTGGGGCCTAGCACAATCCTGAAATATGGTAATATGGTGAAAATATGGGACTGAACGTGACATAAAATAAGACCATTTCCTACAGTTTTTTAACTATTTATAAAATCCTGAAGGAGGAATTTCTAATATTTTTAGTAGAGGCATTATTTTGATGAACAAATTTTGATTCTTTTTGATAATCACCAATATTCTGGTAAACAAAAAAAGAATTGGCAACATTTCTTAGAGTGGTTCTCATTTGAATGTTGTTGCATGTGTTTTTCCGTGTTTCTGCATGGTCTACATAGGGACTTTTAATGACCGTCTCATAAGGCTGATGTATTGTTATTTAATACCCGTCCATCTTGCTCAGAAGTGACTTAAATTACCATCAGCTGGTTTGAGGCTGGGTCAGAACTCAGTCATAGTCGTTCATTCTTGTTCTCCCTCCCTACCCTCCTTTCTTCCCTCTCATCTCTCCCCTTAGGTGTTTGTCATAATTATTTCAACTAGATAAGGCTACAATTGACTTTACTCTGCTGTTGGACAGGTTTTTTTCTTTATAGGAAATGCTAATTAATGTTTACAAATCTCAATTAAAAGATTTTTTTTTTAAAGATTGGCACCTGAGCTAACAACTGTTGTCAATCTTTTTTTTCTGCATTTTCTCCCCAATTGCCCCCAGTACATAGTTGTATATTTTAGTTGTGGATCCTTCTAGTTGTGGCATGTGGGACACCACCTCAGCGTGGTCTGATGAGTGGTGCTATGTCTGCGCCCAGGATCCAAACCAGCGAAACCCTGGGCCGCTGAAGCGGAGCACGCGAACTTAACCCCTTGGCCACCAATTAAAGAATTTTAATTAGAGTGAGGGTTGCCAGATTGGAGCTATGCGTTTGGATGATTTATTGTGGCAGTGTTAATAGATTCTAGAACAGATAGATTGCAGGTAAAGAAATCAGGAGATTACGTAATTTTCTTAATAGACTTAATAAGCCTCTCACTAATTTGTCTGTTAAGAGTTAGAGAGACAGAGTTTCTAGGAAGAGGGAAATTAGAAGATTAGTACTAAATTTCTTTGTTATGGTTTGATTGGGGGGGATTTATAGGACTGTGAGATCTGTGTGAAGATTTGAAGGAGTTTGTGTTTGCCAGAATATTTGTCGAAAGGACATGAAACGGTTCTTTTTTTTCCTTTTATTTTCTTTTTGAGGACGATTAGCCCTGAGCTAACATCTGCTGCCAATCCTCCTCCTTTTGCTGAGGAAGTCTGGCCCTGAGCTAATATCTGTGCCCGTCTTCCTCTACTTTATATGTGGGACGCCTGCCACAGCATGGCTTGAAAAGCAGTGCATAGGTCCGCACCTGGGATCCAAACCCGCTGACCCCTGGCCACTGAAGCGGAACGTGGGAACTTAACCGCTGCATCACTGGGCTGGCCCCGAAACAGTTCTTTAAAGTGCTCATCAGCAGAATTCATGGGTTAAAAGTCCACATGAACACTTACTATGCGTTGATTTAGAATGAAGGAAACTTTCTCCTTGTTATTGTGCTCTTCTCACTGATATTTCCATTTATCAGGTTTTTTGGCTTGCATTTATTGGGTAGCAATTTTATTCTATGATAAATATGGAAAAATTAGCCATAAGCTTATTGTATAATTGCATTTTTGCAATTAAAATAATTCTAAAGCCTAATATTTAAAATAGTACACTTGGACTAGTCACATTAGCTATATGGTGGAACAGTAATAGTCTAGATTGAAACTACTGACAGACAAATGAATTTTTCCATGATCTGCAAATCTTAGAATTGACTTTTTAGTGCAAAATGCTGTCCTTTGAAACACCTCCAACAGATGGTCATCCAGCCTCTGTGTGTATCCATGATGGGGAACATCCTACTTCCCAAGATTTGACCTTCCGTTTTTCTGTAGCTCTGTTGATAATCTTCACCAGTGATTGAATGTGCTATTTCTAATTTTCTCAAGTTACATGAAAAACAAAGGTACCCTCTTACTTTGGTCATTATGTCCAAGTAATTGGAACACAGGTGTCAGGTCCTCCAACTTCTGCCTTCTGTTGTCTAAACGTACGTACTTTCAGTTGTTCCTCATAATAGTTAACGTTTATTTATTGAGTGCTTATGTCACTGTGTTCTGAGCACTTTATGTATGTTAACATATATATATATATATATATATATATATATATATATATAAATTATATGTGTATATAATTCCCCCAAAACTCCATGAGTTACATATTTGTAATTTTCTCAGTTTTATAGATGAGGGCACTGAGGCTCAGAGAAGTAACCCTGGTCACAAACCCGGACAAAGTGGAGCTTGAATTTGTACCTAGGTAGCATTGCTGCAGAAATTTTACTCTTAGCCAGTGTCGTCTTTTTCATAAGATAGAGTTTTCAAATTATTTATTTTCAGGCTGTCTGTGGAAGGCATTCTTATTCTGTAGCTTTTAGTATTCTTCGTACTAAAATATTCCAGATAATAATCTATTTAGGTTATCAGCACAATAAGACTGGCTCCTCTTTTTATTCTGAAACCTATTGTTCTATTGATAAATTGAGTAAGAATTGCACTGTTGTTTCATGCATCTTCTAGCATCTAGAATCTAAATACTTGAAACCCTTTCTTTAGCTTCGCTTTAGACAGTAGATTCTTTGAACCCCAATATAGAATATTACATCCGTCCTTGTTAATTTAAGCTCATTTTTCTGAATAGTTTACTTTTTCTTTAAAAATTTATTTGTATCATTTTATAATTAGATTTCATTAGTCTACCTTCTGTCTTTTTTTTTTTTAATAAGATTTTATTTTTCCTTATTCTCCCCAAAGCCCCTCAGTACATTCTATATTCTAGTTGTGTATTCTAGTTGTGAGTGCCTCTGGTTGTGCTATGTGGGATGCTGCCTCAGCATGGCCTGAGGAGCGGTGTCAGGTCGGCGCCCAGGATCCGAACTGCGAAACCCTGGGCTACTGGAGCAGAGTGCGTACAACTTAACCACTTGGCCATGGGGCTGGCCCCCCTTCTGTGTCTTTATCCAGATTTTTGTTAAAAGTATTGAACAGGTCTGCCACTTGCTAGTACAGACCTCCTTCTGGATTCGTTTTAATCTTCTGTATAACTATTAAATTAGCTACCAATTCTCCTGACATACTTTTTTTTTTTTTTTAAAGATTGGCACCTGAGCTAGCAACTTTTGCCAATCTTCTTTTTTTCCCCCTACTTTTTCTCCCCAAGTCCCCCCAGTACATAGTTGTATATTTTAGTTGTGAGTCCTTCTAGTTAGGGTACATGGGATGCCACATCAGCATGGCCTGGCGATCGATGCCATGTCTGCGCCCAGGATCCGAACCAGTGAAACCCTGGGCTGCCGAAGTGGAGCCGCGCGAACTTAACCACTTGGCCACGGGCCTGCCCCGTGACATAAATTTTTTTCTTGCAGTCTCTTGAATCTGACTCTATAAATTGTTACTTTTTGGAATAGACCAGGCAATGGAACGCAGGCAGTTTCTCAATCTTAAAAGGTTCTCATTAGGTTGCCAGCTATGTCCTGATGTGTGATAAATATTAATAACAGGTCCCTTTGCTTTTCCAATATTAAAATCTGAATATCTGTTTTTCTCTTATTAGGATGGCAGGGTCAGAATTGCAGGCCTGAAACTTGGAGATTGTACTGCTAGGATTCTCCTCCGTAAAAGTAATATCTTCGGTAGCAGTTTTGAATCTACAGATGGGCAGATGAGCCCCCAAAGCTGTCTGTCATTGAGCATGAACGCAGTCATTTCAATCTGGAAAATTTTTTATTTGATCTTACTACCATCATTATGGCTGAGAGAATTTCAAATAGTCCAGTTAAGGTAGATAGAGGAAAAAGTTGCCAGAGAAAAGATTTCAAAGGTAAGGACGAATTGAGGTCAAACTCTGGAAAGCCTTAATTTCCATACAAAACTTGAATATTCTTGTGCTCCCTAGTGATTCCCAAACTGTTAGCCAGAAGCTTCTTGAGGAGTCTCAGAGTTTTGTGGGGTATACATCCGTAGACTGAACAAATTGCGTTTTTATTTACAACTATTACTTTCACTGCCTTCGTGTTGTCTGGCTTTTCTAAAGTCTAGTAACTATCTCCCCTGAACAAGCTATCAAATTAGCATGAAAGTGTGCATGCCTTCTTGTGGTATACACTTGGAGAAGAAATTGAAGTAGCTAGGAACTCCTATTGTCTTACCCTCTAAATCTGAATCTCTTACTCTTAATCAATCTTTATCAAATAAAGGAATAAAAGAATGATTTTGTTGCCAAAGTGAAATAACTGAGTAAAACTGTATAACTAGAATATTAAGGTCTTTCTATTTTGATAGTGTTGTATTTAATTATAGGGAATACTGAATAGCCTTGGTACAAATTGTTAGCTTTTGTTTACATGAACTAATTCTCATTAAATTGTTTAGATGCTCGAAAATTAATAGCAGAACAGAGAGAACTCAATAATCTTTCTCCCTAGCCTCCATTTCTTTTTTGCTCTGAGACACCATTCAGAGTATATAACCTTCAAGACTATATTTTTATGCTTTTACAGTGGCTGTGGACCTCCAGATACAATGTACTGTTATGCATGTTCAAAATTTTTACTTTAGGAGTAGTATACAGTGTGTGTCATTTTGCATCTTCCTTTGTTCCATTTAACATTATGTCTTTAGATTATCCATGTTGATAAATTATCCATTCAGTTCATGCAGTTAAACTGTTGTGTGGTTTTCGGTCATGAATACACCATTTTTATATCCATTCTTCTAATGATGGACTTAAAACATTTCAAAATCAAAAGTGAGATTACAGACTATCTAGAAAGCAGGGGAAAGGAGAACGTTTCCATTTCATTGGCAAACGTTGGTATTTAGAGGAGAATGTATAGTTTAAATGCTTTTGTTATTAAGTAAATCAAAATGAGAGAATTCAGTACTCACATTTAGGGATAAAAAAATAAAATCAAAATGAAGTAGGACCTGGAGATTAAAGATAAAACTGTAATTAATGGAATTGGAAACAACAAAACAAAAATAGTAGAAAGGATAAAGCCCAAAGCTGGTTTTTTTTGCAAAGACCAATGAACTAGATAAACCTCTTGTAAAAGGGAAAAAAATTGGATTAAAAATATGCAAGATTAAGACTGAGAAAGGAAACAACATAGACACCTAGGTATAGGAGAGATTAATAGATGATTTTATAGCAAAATATAAATTAGTCAAATTGACCCAAGAAGTGAAAAATTTGAATTGATCAATTTCCACTGAAAGATTGAAAAGATGATTGAAGGGGCTTGCCCAGTGGCACAGCGGTTAAGTGGGCATGTTCCGCTTTGGCGGCCCGGGGTTCGCCAGTTCGGATCCCAGGTGCGGACATGGCACCACTTGGCAAGGCATGCTGTGGTAGGTGTCCCACATATAAAGTAGAGGAAGATGGCCATGGATGTTAGCTCAGGGCTAATCTTCCTTAAAAAAAAAAGAAAAAAAAAAGATTGAAGATCTGTCCTTGAAAGAGGCAGCATAGCAGATGGTTTCACAGCTGAGTTTCATTTAACTTGTAAAGATCATATAATAAAAAAAACCCAAAAAACCTGTTCTGTAGTATAGAAGATGCAAAATGCATTCTGTGAAGCATACATACTTCCACTAGAAAAGGTCAGTCTCACTTATGTCTAGAAATGCAAAATTTCTGAAATACAATATTAGCCAATAGAATCTAGATATGAAACAGACTAATAGTAAATTTTGACCCAATAGAGTATGTCAAGGCAAGGATCATTAGTATCAAATCAGTTGATATAATAGATTATATCAACACATGAAGCAAGAAATGTAGTAAGCCATCAGTAACTGCTGAAAAGGCACTTGATAAAGTTCATCAAGACCATTTCTAGGGACCGGCCCCGTGGTGTAGTGGTTGGGTTTGGCGCACTCCACTTCGGCGGCCTTGGGTCACAGGTTCAGATCTCAGGCGTGGACCTACACCACTTGTCAGCCATGCTGTGGTGGCAACCCACATACAAAATAGAGGAAAATTGGCACAGATGTTAGCTCAGGGCGAATCTTCCTTAGCCAAAAAACCCCCAAAAAACAAAAAAAAAACATTTGTAATAAGAAACTAAGCAAGTTTAAGAATAGATGGAGGGGCCGGCTCCGTGGCTGAGTGGTTAAGTTCACGCGCTCTGCTGCAGCGGCCCAGGGTTCGGATCCTGGGCGTGGACGTGGTACTGCTCGTCAGGCCACGTTGAGGTGGCGTCCCACATCCCACAACTAGAAGGACCTGCAACTAAGATATACAACTATGTACCGGGGGGAGTTTGGGAAATAAAGCAGAAAAAAAAAAAAAAAAGATTGGCAACAGTTCTTAGCCCAGGTGCCAATCCTTAAAAAAAAAAAAAAGAATAGATGGGAATTATAGCAGACATTCTAAGTGGCAAAACCATTAAAATAAGGACCCCGACAAGGATGCTCACGATCACTTTTGTATTTAAGATTTAAACAGTAAAATTAAATAATTGGTATTAATATTGGAAAGTAAGAGGTAAAACCATTACATTTCCCAGTACATTCAGAGAATGGCTAAGGAAACTGAAAAGGAATAGTGAAGGAGGGATATCTTACAATTATCAAAGTATTCTATACACTCATGCGTTGCTTAACAATGAGGATGTGTTCTGAGAAATGTGTCATTAGGCAATTTTGTCATTGTGTGAACATCATAGAGTGTACTTACACAAACCTAGATGGTATAGCCTGCTACACACCTAGGCTACATGGTACTCATCTTATGGGACCACCGTCACATATGCAGTCCATCATTGACTGAAACATTGTTATGCGGCACATGACTGTGTAGCCTCTGTAATCAGATTAATGTGGTATTGGCCTAGAGAGATTGGTGGAACAAAATAGAGAATCCAGAAATATATTATGTGCAAATTTAATAAAGAGTAAAGAGGTTATTACAGTTCAGTGGGAAATGGGTAGATCGTGTAATAAGTGGTGCTGGTACAACTGTGTGCCCATCTGGGAGAAAATAAAATTGGGTTCCTATCTTAAGATAAACTCTCGATGGATTAAAGCCTTGTGAAAAAATATTTATGGTTATTCTACAACTTTAGCTATATAAACTAGGGTGAAGGAAACCTTAAGATTAGAAACTCAGAAGCTATTATAAAATAAGGCATGTGTTTGGTTTTATAAAAATTGAAACTTTTAATGATTAAGGATACCATAAGAAAGTTAGTAACAGTTTTGGCGGTAAGACAGACATATAGGCTAATGGAATAGCATAGAGAGCCCAGAAATAACCTTCACATGTATGGTTAAATGTTTTTTGACAAGAGTGCTAAGACCATTCAGTGGGGAGAAAAAACAGTCTTTTCAACAAAGGGTATGGGGCAAACTCTAAATCCACACACAAAAATAGGTAGTTAGACTCTTACCTTACACCACACAGAAAAATTGACTCAAATGGATCAGAGGCCTAAACATAAGAACTGAAACTCTTAGAATAAAACAGGGGGAAAATTTTGTGGCATTGGATTTGGCAGTGATTTCTTGGGTATGACTCCAAAAGCACAGGCAACAAAAGTGTATAGATAAATTGGACTACATCAAATGAAAAACTTCTGTGCATCAAAGGGTACAATCAACAGGGCGAAAAGGCACCCTACAGACTGGGAGAAAATATTTGCAAATCATGTATCCGAGGAGGAGTTAAATATATATAGCAATATGTAAAGGACTCCTTCAACTCAACTGCAAAAAAGCAAACAACCTGATTATAAAATAGGGAAAGGACTTGAATAGATACTTCTCAAAAGAAAGTATATAAATAAATGACTAACAAGCACATGAAAAGATGTTCAACATTACCAATCATTAGGGCAATGTAATGAGATACCACCTTACACCCCATAGGATGGCTCCTATCAGAAAACCAGAGAATAACAGAGAAATAAGTATTGGTGAAGATGTGGAGAAATTAGAACCCTTGTGCACTGAATTGGAAATGTAAAATGGTGCAGCTGCTATGGCTGACAGAATATATGTATATGTATAGTACGACGATTCCTCAAATTAAAAATAGAATTACCATATGGTCTGTCAATGTCACTTCTGGGTATATACCCAAAAGAATTGAAAGTGAGGACTTGGGGCTGGCCTGGTGGCACAGTGGTTAAGTTTGTGTGCTCTGCTTCTGTGGCCCAGGGTTCGCAGGTTTAGATCCCGGCCATGGACCTACACACTGCTCATCAAGGCATGCTGTGGCAGCATCCCACATACAAAATAGAGGCAGATTGTCACAGATGTTAGCTCAGCAACCATCTTCCTCAAGCAAAAAGAGGAAGATTGGCAACAGATGTTAGCTCAGGGCCATCTTCCTCACACACACGTACACACACACACACACACACACACACAAAGAAAGTGAGGACTTGAAAAGATATTTGTACAGCTGTGTTCATAGCAGCATTATTCACAGTAGCCAAAGGATGGAAGCAACATAAGTGTCCAGTGATGGATGAATGGATAAACAAAATGTGGTATATACATACCATTGAATATTTACTCAGCCTGGAAAAGGAAGCAAATTCTGACACATACTACAAAATGGGTGAAACTCAAGAATATTATGCTGAGTAAAATAAGCCAGTCACAAAAAAATATACCGTATAATTCCACTTATGAGGTGCCCAGACTAGTCAAATTCGTGGACAGAAAGTTGCCGGGGTCTGGTGGGAGGAAAGAATGGAGAGTTGCTGTTTAATGACTGCAGGGTTTCTGTTTTACAAGATTAAAAGAATCCTGGAAATTGATTGTGTAACAGCGTGAATGTGATTAATGCTTCTGAACTGTACACTTAAAAGTGGTTAAGATGATAAATTTATGTTATGTGTATATTACCAAAATTAAGAATTAAAAACTTAATAAACAGTAAGTTTGAAAAAATATTTGCAGTATAGAAGACAGGATTAATTTTAAAAGAAATACTATCGACTAATATTAAGAAGGGCAGAATAGTGGCCAGCCCGGAGGCATGGTAGTTTAGTTCGACATTCTCTGCTTTGGCAGCCTGAGTTTGCAGGTTTGGATCCTGGGCATGGACCTACACCACTCATCAGTGGCCATGCTATGGTGGTGACCCACATACAAAATAGAGGAAAATTGGCACAGATGTTAGTTCAGGGACAGTCTTCTTCACCGGGGAAAAAAAAGCAAACACAAAATAGTTAAAGTAGTAGTAAATAAAAGAGCAAATCTAGGAGACCATAAAATTCTTGAAAAGACTCTCAAACTCACTGGCTGTCAAAGTAATTCAAAGTAGAGTGCTGGTGAAATAGCAATATGCCCACTGGGTGACAAAAGTAAACAATAATACCTATTGGAAGTAGAGAACATGGTGTTGCTGTGCAGAAAATGGTATTCCTTATATTATTAGTGGAAATGTAAATTGTTAGAACATTTCTGGAAAGTAGACTTGCAAAATCTGTTTTTTATAAACTGGGCCATGTAAGATTATATTTACAAGGATGTTTTTAATGGCAGAGTATGGAGACAAGGTGAATGTCCATTGATAGAAGGATTGATTGGATAATTTATGCAATAGGTGCCTCATGACATATGTGTATCTGTGAAAAAGTTGACATAGGAGGGTATCTGGTAAGTGTTATTGACCCAAAAAAGGCCATATATGTCTCTGTGTCTGTAATTGTATGTGATTGAAGCACACATACATGTTTTATAGCGCAGGTATGCTGATGATACATTGTTTCAGCTTTTATATGTCTAAAGAAGTCTTTATTTTGCCTTTAGTTTTCAAAGATGTTTTCCTAGATATGAAATCTAGATTAACAGTCTTCCTTCAGTGCTGTGAAGATGTTGCTGCTCTGTCTTCTGGCATGCATTGCTTTCAGTATACATTATGGTCTTTCTTGGCTGCTTTTTTTTTTTTTCTTTTTTAAAGATTTTATTCTTTTTCCTTTTTCTCCCCAAAGCCCCCCGGTACATAGTTGTATATTCTTCGTTGTGGGTCCCTCTAGTTGTGGCATGCGGGACACCGCCTCAGTGTGGTCTGACTAGCAGTGCCATGCCTGTGCCCAGGATTCAAACCAACGAAACACTGGGCTGCCTGCAGTGGAGTGCGCGAACTTAACCACTCGACCACGGGGCCAGCCCCATTTCTTGGCTGCTTTTAAGATGTTCTTTTTATTTTGGTTTTAAGCAACTTGTTGTTGATGTGCCATGGTATAATTTGTTCATGTGCTTTGAGTTTATTGTGTTGCTTCAGTTTGTAGGTTTGTAATTTTGGTCAGATTTTAACTCTTCTGGTCAGCTGGTAATCTCTACTTCATTTTCCCAGTCTTCTCTTTTTGTTTAAATTTGAGTAATTTCTTTTCTGTGTCTTCAAGTTCGTTATTCTTTTGCATTGTCTAATTTGATGTTAGTCTCATCCTTATTTTTCACCTCAGACATTTTTTTTTTTTAATATCTAGAAGCTTGATTCAGGTCTTCTTTTCTCCCTTCCATTTCTCTCCTTAATATGTGTATTCTTTGTCCTACCATCTCTGTCATTTCTGGATCTCTTTTTTCCTTTTCACTGTGGGTTAGATTTTCCTTCTTTTTATGTCTTGTAATTTTTTTTTTTTTTAAAGATTTTATTTTTTCCTTTTTCTCCCCAAAGCCCCCCAGTACATAGTTGTATATTCTTCATTGTGGGTTCTTCTAGTTGTGGCATGTGGGACGCTGCCTCAGCGTGGTCTGATGAGCAGTGCCATGTCCGCGCCCAGGATTCGAACTAACGAAACACTGGGCCGCCTGCAGCGGAGTGCGCGAACTTAACCACTCGGCCACGGGGCCAGCCCCATGTCTTGTAATTTTTGATTGGATGCCAGACATTGTGATTTTTTTTTTTCCTGCTGAGGAAGATTTGCCGTGGGCTAACAACCTCTGTGCCAGTCTTCCTCTATTTTGTATGTAGGTCGCTGCCACAGCATGGCTGCTGATGAGTGATGTAGAACTAAACCCAGGCCACCCAAGGGGAGTGTACTGAACTTAACCACTAGGGCATGAGGCTGGCCCCCAGACATTGTGATTTTTACCTTGTCAGGAGCTGGGTTTTTTCATTCCTTTAAGTGTCCTTCATCATTGTTCTGGGACACAGTTAAGTTCCTTGAGAATAGTTGACCCTGTAATACTTGCTTTTGAGCTTTTTTAAGGCAGAACCAAAGTAGTGTTTGGCCTGGGGGCTGTTCTTTCCCATTACTGAGGCACTACCCTTCAGAGTACTCTGTTTTACTTCCTCTGTGTTATGAAGCCTTTCAGCTGGCTAGTGGGAACACACACACACTTGTGTTGGCTGTGAGAATTGTTCTACCTACTCCTTTACAGCAGTTCTTCCCCTCTTTTTTTTTTTTTTTTAAGAGAAATCTATTCCCCCCTTTTTTTTTTTATGCTTGTTGGTCAGGAAGATTGGCCCTGAGCTAACATCTGTTGCCAGTCTTCCTAGTACATAGTTGTATATCCTACTTGTAGGTCATTCTAGTTCCTCTGGGCAGGATGCGTGCCACAGCATGGCTTGATGAGTGGTGTGTAGGTCTGCACCCAGGATCTGAACCGGTGAACCCTGGGCTGCCAAAGTGGAGTGTGTGAAATTAACCACTTGGCCACAGAGCCCCCCCTTTCCCCTCTTTAGGGTAGTTTAATCACACGCACGTGCTCATTAGTAGTTAGCTGAAGACTTGATAGTAGCCCTCTATAAATCTTGAGTTCTCTTGCTCTTTATTCAGTTCTTTCCTCTCTGTTACTCTGCCCTCTGAATTCTAGCCACCTTGGCCTCCCTGAATTTTCAACTCTCTCTCTTCAACTCAAGGAGACTCAGACTCTGGGTTTTCTCCTACCTGTACTGTGTCGCCTAGAAACTCTCTCCAGGCAGTAAGCTGGGCAGTTACCTTGTTTTCATCTTTTTAGTTATTAGTGTCCCTCACTGACTATTGTCCAATGTCTGAAAACCATTGTTTTATATATTTTGTCTGGTCTTTAGTTATTTAAGGCGAGAGGGTAAGTCTAGTTCCTGTTACTGCACCATGGCTGGCAGTGGAAGGAACTGGATAAGAGGAAAGAGGTTATCTAACCACAAAAGGAAGTGAGAGGTGGGTGGGGAAGATTGCCTAACCCTGCCCCATACGTACATAAGAAATGGAAAATATTAACAGTTATTTTAAGTTTAACTTCATGCTCTGAAAATTTGGAACATGGCTTATTAATATTAGGTATTAATGTAATGTTTAGAGGTAATGATTTGTTCACTGTTAAGCCCAGAGTGATTCCTGATGTATTTTGTAGGTTACAGTATAATATTGGACTCGTTATTTGATTTGATTTAATTGAAGCTTTTTGTTTATTGTGTTTACTAGTGTGTTAATATTTCAGCTCATTTATAACTCTTTATTCTTTCCTACTAAGTTCTTTAATTTTTTCTCAAATAGTGTTCTCAAACCCCAAAGATGAACTAAGGGCATGAAAAGCCCTGTTATGAAGAATGTGCAACCGAAAGAAGACCTAGAAATACTGAGTTAGACTGAGCCTTTTACTTGGAAGTCACTCACTCTTGTTGAGCTCATCATAAGATTTCTGTGCATTAAACGCGTGTATCAGTTAGCTGTATGATTCATAAGATTTGTAGTGGAGATAAAATTTAGCAACATTATAGTATTCCTATCATTCTTTTTCTTATAAGTCATATTTATAACATTGCAATGTCTTGGAGGAAATTAAGTGTATTGGGATTGTAAAACACTTTGTCTTCTGTATGTTTTAATGGAATTGAGGAAACTCCTGAAGAATATTAGGAAAATTATAATTGATTTAGGAAATTACCTCAGTGTGTAACTGGTGGTCTCATGGGGGAGGGAGGGATGCAACTTGAATGGTCATGGGGAAAACCTGTATAAAAGGATGCTGCACAAAGGATGTAGACACACACACACTTGATGTGAGTTAGGTGTGCTATTCTGATCTTACAGGTATCCTCACGTCTGTCTGACGTAGAGTCCTTGCTCTTACCCATAAGACATATAGGTGGATTCAAATCCTAATTCTGCCAAATGCTAACATTGTGAACTCAGTCAAATTGGTCTCTTTTAGCCTTATATGCAAATGAAAATAATAATGGTACTTACCTCACGGTTGTTAAAAGGATCATATGATAATGTGGTTTGTGATCTTGGGTGATTTTTTTCCCCCAGAGGACGTAATTTTACACTGTCTGGTGACATTGGTTCTCAGAGCTCAGAGTGGTGGTGAGGGTATTCTGGCATCTAGTGGGAAGGAGCAGTATGTTGCTAAATGTCTTAAAATGCACAAGACAGCCCGCCACAGGAAAGAATCATCTGACCCCAAGTGTCAATGATGCCAAGGTTGGGAAACTCAGATATAAAGTGACTATCCTGGTATATTGCTAGGATACCAGATAATTTCATTTATATCATCAGTAGGGGCTGCTGCTGCTGCTGTGAAAATGGTTTCCATTTGAATTTTCTTTCTTTACAGTTTCTATTTCAGCATAAGGATTAATCTTTTTTAAAAAAGGATAAAAATACTTAAATTGAATAATTTGAAATTTTTCCCTTTTTGTCAATAAAAAGTGAAATGGGAGAAAGAGGAAAAAGCAGGAAAAGTAGAGGAGAAACACACATTGATTCATAGGTGTCAATTTTAATAAAATGTTTATTTAGTAGAGAAATTTCCAATGTTCAAATTAACTTCAATTATGAAAGTAACCTAGGTGTATTTGAAAATGTACTCTTTTCTAGGGCAAACTTGTAAACGTGTGTGCCTCTTATTTTATTTTTTATTTTAATCATTATTTAATATATGAACATTTTTAAATTAATTTTTTGGTCATTTTTCCTTTAGGTATTACCTCATTTGGAAAGCTTTGGGAAACAGGAAAAAATTTCTAACAAAATGTCAACTTTCCGAAATCATTGTCCACATTTGGATTCAGTTGGTGAAATAACGAAAGAAGATTTAATACAAAAATCTCATGTAAGATATAGGGTTTTTTCCTTCCTTAGAAAAATTGTATTCATTTTTCTCTGAAATGTGTCTTTTTTTATAAATTACTACAATACTCTATCTTCATGAGTCCCAATTTTTTATATATGATATTGTTAATGAATTATATTTGTTTGGCTGTGTCAATATAATGATGATGTTGGTATGATTTTTGTTTCTCAGGGTACTTGTCAGGATTGTAAAGTCAGAGGACCAAATCTTTGGGCATGCCTGGAGGTATGTGTATGTTACTTCTCAAAAGTTTGGTATTATAAAATTTATATCTGAATAAGGATAACTAGAAGGTTTTTTTGACAAAGGATTTCATAAACGAACATACTTTGAAAAGATCATTATTGGTAAAAATTAAACTTAAAACCTGTGGTTTTAATTTACAGTGCTTTTGCAGAGTTTTAGTGAATTGCTAAAATATTTTACACCTGCCTCTTATTAGAGGTGACATAACTTTTAGCTTAGAAATATTCTGGTTTTATTCTTTTGTGCCTAGTACCTTTTGGTTAAAATAACTGACTGTGGAAAGTCATTGTCATTAAGTTCAAAGGTGATGAAAGCTTAATTGTAAATGTAGCTGTAATACTATTATTGTAAATTTACACGTTTATAGAATAGCTCATTTTCCTTTTTGTGCATTTGTAGAATAGATGTTCCTATGTTGGCTGTGGTGAGTCGCAAGTAGATCACAGCACCATTCACTCTCAGGTATGTATGTAGAAAATTTTGATGCAAGAGATTTTTAAAAGAGAGCCTGAAGAAGGAAAGGGAAAGCCAACATGACATTATTGATTCAAGTTGTAGTTAAAATTTTCTCTTTTTTTATATGAATCAAACGTTTGCTTATACTCTCTGAAAGATGGGGAGGGGAATTGCTAAGAGGATCAATGTTAGAATGAGGGTGTAATTAAGAGGGTAATGATTTAAGAAGTACACCTCCAGATGTCTGGAGGTGGTAGCTGGAATATTCGGAGGATATGGGGTTGAAGTCAAGAGTGGATGCCTAGGCTTTCAACAGGGCCTGGCTAACTTCACGGCTCAGCACACTTTACCATCTCCTATGCATCCTCCTACCTGGAGTCCCCTTTCTACTTCACCATGGTGGTTTGGTGCTTGTATGTAATTCTGGCACACCTCTTTTGTAGTATTAGGTAGAGCTCCTAATCTAAACTGTAAGTTTCTTGAGAATGAACTCTCTTTTTCACATTTATAGCTGCAGCATCATTAGTTCTTAACCAGGGTTCCTCAAGAGAATTAATTAAGTCTGAATACCCCAGAAGCTCTCAGGCGTCATTGTACATAATTAATTTACTTCTCTACTGTGTGTCTAGAATTGTAGTGCTATGTACTATTCTTGGGAGAATTGAGAAAATAGTTATTCAGATCATTTTTTATAGGGCATAATTCTGTTGCCGAATTCCAGTTGAGAAAGGCTGGAGTTTTATATGTCTAAGAGCATATATTCAGTATTATTTGAGGCGTTTTGTGCTTTGACTCATGTCATTTGTGTTCTTTTGCCATTGTGATCTCCTAGAATAGTTACTGTGCTGTTGTCAATTATTTTCTTGTATTAGAGTTATTTGCTAGCTGCAGAGTAGAGTCTCATGCTCTGGTGTTTATAATGGAATGGTGGTGAAAAATGACAAAGGAATAACTTTGAGAGCAGGCTTAGATATTGTTACTACTCACTATAGTTTAGCAGTTTATCTGAAAACCATTTTTTTGGTGCCCCAGTTTATTCTCTTGAGTATATTGTTATTCATCAAAGACATGCAGTTTATCTTCAATGATCTTTTGAAGTGTTTTCAACTATATCTAATTTTGGTTCCTCGTCTCCCTCCCCTGTGAAATTATACAGGAGACCAAGCATTATCTAACTGTGAACCTTACCACTCTTCGAGTATGGTGTTATGCTTGCAGCAAAGAAGTATTTTTGGATAGGAAATTAGGAACTCAGCCTTCATTGCCTCATGTAAGACCGCTTCACCAAACACAAGATAACAGCATCCAGGTAATAATCTAAATTCATTTAATTAAAATATCACATATTTTCAGGTAATAATTTTAGAATTCGTTATGTAGTTGAAATTTAAAAGAACCCTACCTAACTTTACTTTAAAAATTTCTGTAATGTGCCCTTTTTCCTCAAGTGAAACACTTAGGCTGCCCTTTATTCTTTTGTAGAATGATGGGTTAAGGTGAGATTGAAGCCCACCTGTTTGAAGACGGAAAACACCTGATGTGTTTTTAAAAGTAAAAAAAAACCTGTTTTAAATAATGTTTTTTTTCCTAGCAAATCTGATTCTAGGAGAGGTGGTAGGCCTTCTTTGATAAGGAATAACAAATAATAATTCAGCTTGCTTTCTCTCATTTCCCTCCTCTCTCCGCTCCCATTTGCATGACTGTGAACATTTTACTGATTTGTTGAAAACCAGATAGAATATATTAAAGCTTAGCATCAGTCTTTGGTTGCAAAATATGTGTAGGCTTGGAAAGACTGATCAGTTAGTTTGAGAATTTTCCAGTCGTATAAAAATAGGAAAAGAGAAATGAAAAATTAGAATAATTCATTGGCTTCTAACTTATGCTAATTATCATTTGCTGTGTATGGTTTGATTAATACGTTAGTGACTTTTTTCCTCATGTGTGTTACAGAAATTGCATTGTATTTCTACGCTTATGTTCCTTGATACCAGCTCTCTTAGATTTTTCTATTTTATCATTGAATCGCTTTTTTTAAATTTTTAAATTTTTTTTTAAAGATTTTATTTTTCCTTTTTCTCCCCAAAGCCTCCCGGTACATAGTTGTATATTTTTAGTTGTGGATCCTTCTAGTTGGGGCATGTGGGATGCCACCTCAGCATGGCTTGATGAGCAGTACCATGTCCGAGTGCAGGATCCAAACTGGCGAAACCCCGGGCCGCCGAAGTGGAGCGCGAGAACTTAACCACTCGGCCAGCAGGCCGGCCCCTGAATCACTTTCTAATGGTAGACATTGGTGATAATAAATTTGCTTGCCTTGCACATTATATAACTTAAAGCGAGTACATTTTAGACAAGGTATACTTGCTGCACTTTTAGTTTCACAGTTGAGTGGTTCTAGCTAATAAATCACCACCACTACTGTTTGTCCCACTGTTAGCTATTTATCATTCAGAAATGTATTTTTTGTCTTTTTGAATGTTCTAGTAGTTTGAAAATAAGTTTTCCTGAGCCATTTTCCATCATTAACAAAAATGTGATAACTAAGAGTTGAATCACATTAGGAACTGATAACAGTTTATAAGGACAGCACTTAAAAGGTGGTTAAGAATAAGCACAGGGACCAGCCCAGTGGTGGTGCAGTGGTTAAGTGCACACATTTCTGCTTCGGCAGCCCAGGGTTCGCTGGTTCGGATCCTGGGTGCAGACATGGCACCGCTTGGCAAGTCATGCTATGGCAGGCGTCCCACATACAAAGTAGAGGAAGATGGGCATGAATGTTAGCTCAGGACCAGACTTCCTCAGCAAAAAGAGGAGGATTGGCAGCAGTTAGCTCAGGGCTAATCTTCCTCAAAAAAAAAAAAAAAAAAAAAAAAAGCAGCACAGATAGTTCACAAAGAAGAAATACAAATAAAAACACATGAGAAAATAATCATCACTGACTAAACAAAAGTAAGTTAAAACAGCTGTCTGTTGCCATTTCTGCCAGAATAGATTAAGATTGCAAACTTTTTATTAAAAAAAACAAGTAATCATCCAGGTTCTCAGTAACATTTTAGCTAACGTCTGTTGCCTATCTTCCTCTTTTTTTTTTTCCTCCCCAAAGCCCAAGTACATAGTTGTATATCCTAGTTGTAAGTCATTGTAGTTCTTCTATGCGGGATGCCGCCACAGCATGGCTTGATGAGCGGTGTGTAGGTCCGGGCCCAGGATCTGAACTGGCAAACAACAGGCCAACCAAGTCAGTGTTTAAACTTAACCACTTGGCCATGGGTCTGGCCCCAAGATTGCAAACACTTAATGCATGTTGAATCTGGTTGAATAAATATACTGATACTTTTCTGATGGCTTGTAAATAATTCTCTGGTGAGTTATATTTATCATACATAAAAGGCATGAATTTACTTTCATGGAACTTCTTCATGATCCTGTTGTTGAAGAAATTACTCAGAAGAAGAAAACTTATTTGTACAAATTTCTTTAGAGGTATAAAATTTATAGGCTGTTTAAACCCAGTTCATCAGAGCATTAATTATAAAATAACAATATTGGAAACTATCAAATGTCATTAATAAAATTTTTCAAATAAAAGTTTTTTCTGGGAGGTAAGATTTTGAATGATTCTCAGGAATTAATATTGGAATATTCTATTACTGTTTAAAACAAGTGAACTATTTCATATCCACAAAAGGATGCAAAATAAGTGTAGTAACAAGTGTCAGGAGGGATTGTGGAAGTCTACAGGTTAGAAAAGTCTGAAAAGGCAATGTAGGGTATGTGCACTTAGGTCTTTTTAGAAGTAATGTGATCTCACTGAATTGGAGTTAATTGTGTTTAAATTCGCAAAAGTCACAGTGGCTTTGTTATTCAAGTACCTATGTTAGTAAAGGTACGGTGACATGCTATTAGCTAGTGTAGATCCTTATTACTTTCCAAATATAAATGTAAGTTTTATTCTAATTGGTAATACCATGAATTCCTACTTAGAGTTCTATTAAAATAGTATCTTAATTTTTAGAGTATAGGTGTGACATGAGATAAAATTAAAAATTTCTTTTAACCTAAGGATTTGTTCAAGTCTGCTCTTTTTTGTTATCAAGGATTTTAAAATACCTAGTAACACAACATTAAAAACTCCTCTGGTTGCTGTATTTGATGATCTGGACATAGAAGTGGAAGAAGAAGATGAACTTAAGGCAAGAGGTAAGATGATTCTCTCAAGTGTAACACTTGTTTGTATGGCACTGCCCATTCTTTTAGTCTGTGTGATGTTTCACCTAGAGGTGTGAGGGACTCTACAGATGATAGTTACAAAAAAGAAAGAATTCTGAAATTTGGCCTAGTAAAATTGTATTCGCAAGAAAAGCAAACTGACAACCTCCAGTGAGGCTTGGTTTCTCTGGCATCACTTTACCAAAGCCCACAGTTCTTGGTATAAACTATCTGTGTATAGTTTAGTGCAAATTTTCTGTTTTGTAATTAATATATGGGAATTTTAATCTTTTCATGTATATTTAAATAATTTTTTGAAAATTAACACTTTTGTATAAGTCTGACCTCTCTGGGTTGTTCAGGTTGCTATTTTGTATTTCCATAATGTATTTTGTATTTCCTTAACATAGTTTGGGAACCATAATAACTACCATACATAGTTATGTGTTCAGTAAACACGCATAAAATCGAGGTACTGCATTATGGAATGATGACATAATTTATAATTTTTCTTAATAGGTCTTACAGGTTTGAAGAATATTGGAAATACTTGTTATATGAATGCAGCTTTGCAGGCTCTTTCTAATTGGTAAGTAAAGAAATTATTTTTGTTTTGTTTTGAAATTAGTTTTGTTTGTATAGTTTTTTAAAGTCACTCTGAGCAAAAAACCATGCTGCTGTAATACACCACCCCCCCCTCAAAAAAAAGGAGGAGTGAGAGGAGAAAACAATACGCATTAGTAGTGATATGGGGGAAAGTTAACAGTTCTGTTCATTTCCCTTAGCCAACAGGATGCCATGAATCCCTGGTTATATTTCTTCCCTCGTCCCCCTCAATACATAATTTTGTCCCCCCCAACCGTGACTTTCTGAAATGGCCCCATTTAGAAAATTATGTGGATTAACTAAAACTAAATATGTCAATATTTCTGAAAAAGTTATTTCCTCTTTTTGAGTAACTCTCAAGGTAGAGTAGGCAAGAAACTGGGTTTGGACACGATCCCTTGTTGCCCTAATGGAATTACTCTATCCAGGCCTGTAGTTAGACTGCTGATCCTGGCTTAGACTCTAGGTAGTTGTATGGCTTTGAGCAGGTTATTTGTTTTTTCACATCTAGAAAATGAGGAGCTTAAGCTAATTAATTCCTCAAATTACTTTTAGTTCAGAGATCCTATGAAAATATTTTATATTTTTTGTAGGTGGAAAGTCTCTAATAAAGCATCCAGATTTTCTTTTTTTTAAATCATACTCCTCCAGAGTAGGTAGGGGCAGGATGGCCTGCTCAGTATGTATCTCTTAGGTTCATCTGGTCTAATGTGTAGTCTAAGTCCGATGTTTCCTCATTGATCTTCTGTCTGGATGATCTATCCATTGTTGAAAATGGGGCATTGAAGTCCCTTACTATTACTGTATTGCTGTCTATTTCTCCCTTCCGATCTGTTGATGTTTGCTTTATAAATTTAGGTGTTCCTATGTTGGGTGTGTAACCACTTACAAATGTTATCTTCTTGAGGAATTGACCCCTGTATGAATATATAGTGACCTTCTTTATCTCTTGTTACAACTTTTGAATTAATGTCCATTTTGTCCAATATACGCATAGCTACCCCATACTCTCTTGTGGTTTCCACTTGTCTGGAATCCTTTTTAGGATAGCCACTTTCTTGCAGGTCAGGATTTGGTCCTTTGTCCAGTCTATTTCCAATAACCGAATAGATTCATGGAGGTTCCTTCAAGCTAATCAAGCTCATAAAAGACTACTTTGCCTTATAAATGGCTAACTTGAGCCACTGGATGGATAACAGTGCCACTTACTGGGATGTAAAAGCTTGGAGGAAGAGCAGATTCACTTGAAAGTTGAATTTTGAGCATATTAAGTTTGAGACGCCCATGACAGCCATCAGTTTGGGCATTTGATGTAAATCTGGAGTTTAGATGAGATGGTTGACTTTTATAAGTTTGACTGTCCTTGGCATATGCGTGAAAATATAAGTTCACCCAGGGAGAAGAGTATATAAGGAAGAGAGGAAAAGTCATAGGATTAAGTTCTGGGAACCCTGATATTTAGAAATGTGGCAAGAGCAGAAAAAACAATAAAGAGGGAAAGGAGTTGCCAGCGAGGTAAAGAACAGTAGAAAAGTGCATTACATTGGTCAAGAGAAGGGTTGCTTAAAAATGAGGGAGTGGGGCTGGCCCGGTGGCACAGCGGTTAAGTGCACACATTCTGGTTTGATGGCCTGGGGTTCACTGGTTCGGGTCCTAGGTGTGGACATGGCATCGCTTTGCAAGCCATGTTGTGGTAGGCGTCCCACATAGAAAGTAGAGGAAGATGGGCACGGATGATGGCTCAGGGTCAGTCTTCCTCAGCAAAAAGAGGAGAATTGGCAGCAGTTAGCTCAGGGCTAATCTTCCTCAAAAAAAAAAGAAGGGAGTAAGTCACCCATGACCAATGCTACTGAGAGGTAACTGAAAGGTGTTAACTGGATCTGGCAGCACTGAGGACTCCGATATGGTGGGGTCAGATCTGATTTGAATGGGTTGAGCAAATATGAAGGAATGAATATGAAGCTGTAAAAGGGAGCAAAGAAATAATCAATACAGGGCTCTGTGTGCTGTCAGTTCATTTCAGGAGTGGAAGTCAATCAGTATTAAGCTTTGATTCCACTGTAACATTTTTTTCTTTTTAAAATTAGCCCACCTTTGACACAGTTTTTTCTGGATTGTGGAGGACTAGCTCGGACAGACAAGAAACCAGCCATTTGTAAAAGTTATCTCAAACTGATGACAGAACTGTGGCATAAAAGCAGGTATGTACTTAATATATTTGTTCTCTTTATTATATATTTAAATGGATCATAAGTATTAAAAGGATGCAGGTCCATTTATAGAGCTGAAAAACGTAGAAGTGAGACGGATTTGAGATGAGTTCGGTTTGGAGCAGCTACTTTCAAACTGAACATCCAGATGAAGTGTCAGGACTGGAGAGAGAATGTTGAACTGCCAAAGCTGTGCTCGCTGAAACTGTTGAGATTTAATGCAGAAGAAGGCATTCTCACAATGTTAAAATCAGGCCTTTACAAAAGTTCATTTTTCTGCTTAGGTTTATTTGCTCTAAAGTGTAGTGTTAGTAGAATAATTGTTTGCTGAATATTTTACTAATTTTGTTTTGAAACTATTCAGAAAACTGCTTTTACCATTTGTCCTTTTTAATGGTTCCTAATAACCACCCAGCCTCACGCCTAAGAAAACAATCACCAAAGCTGTCTTTTTTTTTTTTAACCTTTTATGTAAGACTTTTGAGATCTTAATGATTTCTAATGTAAAAATTAAAGTAGTTTTTCATGTTGTAGCATTCTTATATTCGTAAGTGCCTCAGTTTTCTTTGAGATATTTGGCTCCCTACTAAGGGTATTTCTTAAGTTAAACAAAAATGTGTTACTACTGTCCTTTCACTGTGCTATGAAAAGAGGATGGTTTTAGTGAGTTCTTTGGGGACGTGAAGGAAAAATGGCATTCACACGTGTAACATTAAAGAGCCTGAGTTTTCCATCCTCATGTGTCCCTGTTGGGTCTTATCCAGCACTGCCACAGGCTCTGATGTTTCTAAGTTCCCTTCTGCATAGCCCTTAATTGCTATGTTTAAGCTTCTTTACCCTGAAATTGTGCTTTAAACTTAATATTCCTGGAAGTTTACCACACTTCTGAAGTGTCGTAGTACAGAATTCCAAGTGGTGATGTCTCATACATTTGGTTTGCTTTTCATTTTTGTTTTCATGAGTATTTGATGGCTGGTTTTAAAATTTTTATTTAGATAGTGTTCTATGTGTACTTACGTTAATTGTCCCAGAAATTTTAAGTATTTAAAGTTTTATTTTTAGTAATTAAGTAATTAGAAGTATTTTTGAAAAATTCCTTAGAGCATAATCATTTCATCAGGGAGGAAAGCAAAAAATTATAGCTTAAACACCAGTAATAAGCTGTTCTGAGGAGCCATTGAAACATAATACTGGGCAATTTTGAGTGATATTTTGAACCACAAATACTTTCTTGATTGCTAATTTCTAAAATAAGAACTAAAAATCACAAATTTCTCATTAAAAGTGTTTTCTTCCTCAGGCCAGGATCTGTTGTCCCTACTAATCTGTTTCAAGGAATTAAAACTGTAAATCCAACATTTCGGGGGTATTCTCAGCAGGTAAGTCTTCATTGCTTTTCATTCATAATATTAATCTTTAATAAATTTGCAGAATGCTATTGTGCATTGTGCTGTTATGTAGTCATTTGTATTTCTTCCTTTATAAATATATTTTGTTTGTCCACTTATTTTTGGGGGTCATCACTGGTTGTGTCTTTATTTACCAAGAATGATAACCCTTTATCATATTTTTTGCTTATATTTTTTACCCTTCTCTTAATTTTGTATTTTTCTAGAAACTTTTAAATTTTAAGGTGGGTAAATATGTCAATATAGTTCTTCTAGTGCTTTTAGTTTTGGAAAGTTCCACATCCAGAGATAAATTTTCACCTATGTTTTCTATATATTATGCTTTAATTTTTAAAACATTTAATTCTTCACTGCATCTGTAATTCATTTCATATTGCACTATAATTCAAATTTCATTTTTCACAAATTGTACCAAAGTACAAAGTTAAGAATTTTCTTCTCTGATTTTTAAAATTACTCCTAATATGTTTATGATAATATATAATAGGGTCTGTTTCTGGGCTTTCTAATCTGTTTCATTGACCTGTGTTTTTTTGAATTAGTACCAATGACAGTTTCAATTATTGTAGCTTTATGTAGTATCTTTCAATATTAATACCTGACCCTCACATATTTTTCTTTTTCAAAACAATGCCTATACCCTGTTAATTTTTCCAGTGCAAATTCCCAAATCACTGAATAATACCCAGTAGAGACTGGTTTTGTAGACGTGAGTTAGGGCCTACGAATTTGTATTTCCAGTAAGCATTCCAGGTTGATCAAGGGTTTTTCTTTGAGTTATAGTAGAAGATTGGATATGGCTTTGATTTTAAGCCAAACTTATAAAATATTTGAATTTAGGACATTTCTGAATACTAGTTGTCACATGAGGCAAATCCATGTTTTCTTTATGCCTTACTCCTCCAGTTTTTTAAAATAGCAGCAGTACTAAAAGCTGGCCTCCAAATATCTTCAGTTTTTTCATTACTTTTGTTGTATTTACATAGCTCTTTCGAACTTAGTGCTTCCCATCCCTCTAAGGCTTCATGTTCTACAGTCTGTTTCCTCAGTGTAATGCTACACATTTAGAAATTAGTTGGTAACTACATTTTGTATATTTTTACTTGAGTTTCTACATACACATTTTTAATGAAGTGGTACTATCTATGTTGCTTGTATATTAGGATGCTCAAGAATTCCTTCGCTGTTTAATGGATCTGCTTCATGAAGAACTGAAAGAACAGGTTATGGAAGTAGAGGAAGATCCTCGAACTCTAACCACTGAGGAGACCATGGAGGAGGACAAGAGCCAATCAGATGTCGATTTTCAGTCTTGTGAATCGTGTGGCAGCAGTGATAAAGCAGAGAACGAAAATGGCTCTAGAGGCTTTTCTGAAGATAACAATGAAACAACAATGTTAATTCAGGATGATGAGAACAATTCAGAAATGTCAAAAGACTGGCAAAAAGAGAAGATGTGCAATAAGATGAATAAAGTAAATTCTGAAGGAGAATTAGATAAAGATAGAGACTGTGTGTCTGAAACAGTCGACTTGAACAACCAGGAAACTGTCAAAGTGCAAATACTCGGCAGAGCTTCAGGTGACAATTTAATAATTAGAAAATGATATTTTCATTTGTAGACAGTGGATGCAAGGTATTATATTTGTACTTAAGATTATATTTGTAAAATTTCGCCATCTTCAGAGGAGATTAGCATGGCATGTGCGTAAAATCAGAAATTTCTAATTTACACGTTAATATTTACAGTTTACATTTAACTTAATAAAGATGAAATAGAATGATTAATAGCTTTGGCTTAATATTTTGTGTGTAGTGTATGACATTATAGTTCAACCATACTATTTAAAGAAAGAGGTAATTAAATAGTTGTTACGTTGGGGCTTTATAACTAGTAGAGTTTAGCAACATTTGCATCTGACTGTTAAGTTATTGTCATTTTTAGCAGATTCTGCTGAGATCCTGGGAAAAAGCAAAATTACCCAAATTGCAATTTTGTAATCTCCAGACTATTAGATTTAGATTGCTGTCTTTGGAGTCTCATCAGCTATGAAATATTTGGTGTATGTTTTGGTGTAGGGGTTTAATTAACTATAATGAACGCTGTTATGATAGATTATTCCATAGTATTAGTCAGTCTCCCTTTGAGAAAGAGAAAGTGGCCAAATGAAAGAGAGCTGAGCTACGTTGCTTTGCGTTTATTTCTTCCAGAGTTAACTTATCTTGGCTTAATGTGGGATTGGTTCTCCGAAGCACATAAAATTAAACCAGCAGAGGTTCAAATTCTCTGATCTTAAAATGGCAGACAGTAGCATTGAAAGTTTATCTTCTGTAATTACCAAACAGTGAGAACTACTAAACAATTTACTTAAGAATTTGAATGAATTGAAAATTCCTTCTTGAGGAAAAGGATATTTCCTTCACCACAGGAATACGTGTGGTTCACCAGTGTACAGTGCCAAAATGCCTCCCAGTCAGGAAAATGTGTTAGGCTCCTTGATTATGCTGACCTTAGGGTTAGAATTTAGATATGTTTAGAAGTCGTTTGGTCAATAAATATGAAATGTCAGTATTAAAAGACTTAGCATAGACTGTTGTCCAGCCCTTCCTTGTCAAAAGTCTGATTAAGGGATATACTGGTTCTTTGTGGCTCCATAGCAGGTTTGTTCTTACACACAATAACTGATGACCTAGATCAGGGATCTGAGCTTTTACGTTTTTTACAGACCTGATTAAAAAACATGACAAAGACCATATATGGCACATAAAACCTAAAATGTTTACTATCTGGTCCTTTATAGGAAGCATTTGCCCATCCCTGACCTAGATCATCCTAACTTTATTCCCTTCAGAAGGGCCTAGGGTGAGTCTCTTCCCCTCTCTCCCCGCAGTATTATACAGTCTGCTTTTAGTCATGGTTGAGATAATGAGAAATGCCCATGTGAAAGTGATCAAAGTCATTTATTTTGCATTATCTGGAAAAATCCCTGAAGTCATTCTGTTTCAGGGTCTCTTATGAACAGTTCTCTTTTCTTCCCTCAAATACTTATTGAGCACAGTACCTTGCCCTGGAATACGTGTTATATACTAGGAATCCAACAGCGAACTATCAAGATAACTCTCAGGAGCTTATATTTGCTTGATTCATAGTTCAATTTCAAAAAAGTTTCTTTCCTGACAAAGGTGTTTCCTTTTGTCACAGTAAGAATAAAATAATTTATGATTATTTGATGCCTTAATTTCTTCTTAGATTTTGATTGCTATGTTAGTTTGGGAGGATAATCTCTTTTTCTTCCTCATGGTTTTAAAGCTTTTGAAAAACTGTCCTAAATATCCTTTTTTGAAAAATAGTAAATTAGGACAAATCCTCTTTGGTTTTATGTTTCCACTGCTCACTTCCTGAATTGCTGACAACAGTCATGTGTTATGAACATTAATTGAGTTCCTTGGGGGAGAATCCACTGTTATTTCACTGAGCAAGCACTTTGTCTGTTAGATATTTCACCCGACATTTATTAATGTGAATTGGTGTTCAAAATCTCAAGTGAAGAAACTTTTAAATTAATTAACATTATTTGACACGTGGAATAATTTTACTATTTAAGGTATTAATACAAATTTTAAATATTGCAGAATATATTACTGATGTCCATTTGAATGACCTGTCTACATCACAGACCCTCCCATCAAATGAAGGTGTTAATCCACGTTTATCAGCAAGCCCTCCTAAATCAGGCAATCTGTGGCCAGGATTGGCACCCACACACAAAAAAGGTAGAAGTTTCAGTTATTCAGGTTCCTTTGCTTTGATAATTTAAAGTGTTGATTATGAAATATTATTCAGTGCTTCAAAATTGACAGCATAATTTACACAAACATGATTTAAAATTTTTGTGTGTGTGGCACAAATTCGCATACAATAGAAGTCACTGTTTTGGTGTAGAGTCCTGAATTTTAACACATGCGTAGATTCTTGTTACCACCAACCCAAATAGAATATAGAACAATTTCAACACCCCGAAGAATTCCTCATACTAGGCCTTTGTGATCAGACCCTCCCCCTGCTCCTCCCTAAGCCCTGGCTCTGTTGATCTGTTCTCCATTCCTATGGTTTCACCTTTTCCAGAATGTTGTATAAAGGCAATCGTACCGTAGGTAGTCTTTTGAAACAGGCTTCTTTCACTTAGCGTAATTCTTTTGAAATAGTCATGTCGTTGCATGTCTGAATAGTTCCTTTTCATTACTAAGTAGTATTTCATTGTATGACTATACTACTGTTTATTCATTGAATTGTTCTCAGTTTTTGGCAGTTATGAATAATGCTCCTGTAAACATATGTGTACAGGGTTTTGTATGGACATAAGTTTTCATTTGTCTAGAGTAGACACCAGAAGTGGGGTTATTGGGTTTATGTTAGTTTTATCCTTAATGTTGTATAAAATTATTTTCCACAGTGGCCATATCATTTTGCATACCCATCAGCTATGTTTGAGAGTTCAGTATTATAAAACTCTTAGAAGAAAACATAGGAGAAAGTCTTCATAACCTTGTGTTAGACAAAGAGTTCTTTAAAGACATCTAAAGCATGATCCATAAAAGAGAAAAATTAAAAAGCTTTCTTGGCATAAGACAGTATTAAGAGAATGAAAAGATAAGATTGGGAGAAAATATTTGTAAATCACATAGCTGACAAAGAACTTGTATCCAGAATATATAAAGAACTCTCAATACTTAATTATAGAATCCTTTCTTCCAATAAAGCCTTCCTTGGAAGCAAAAACAAACAAGTACAAGCAAACTATTCAGATTGAAGTCAAGATGGGGGCGACTGAACCCCTCCTATTTCATCTTGGTTTCTCTTTCTTTTTTTTTTTAAGCAATGCCCTTCAATGGTATTTTGACAAATTTCTTCAGCATAGTAAATTTTACTGTTAAGATTCCGGAGAAAAATACTAAAGGAACTACTTTGATTTTTTTAAAAAATATTCTACACTTGTTTTTCAATCCTAGCTCAATCTGCATCATCTCCAAAGAGAAAAAAACAGCATAAGAAATACCGAAGTGTCATTTCAGACATATTTGATGGAACAATCATTAGTTCAGTGCAGTGTCTGACTTGTGATAGGGTGAGTATGAGGGAATTATAACACACAGGAAATGTCTGTCAAATGTTCTTTTTTTAAAAAAAACTGACAAAATGGTATGAAAAGTTTAATTCCTTCTCCTTGCTACTGATGATTATACATGTATTTCTTGTGTTTACATCATTTTGAATTGATTCTAGGAGTAGTGTTTGGTTTTTGGCAGTAATAGAAACTTACTTTTTTAAGCATGGTTCTTTGACTCATCATTGGACAGGCATGCATTAGCAGGAAGAATTAACTCAGTTCTTCATCTCTGGCCATATAGAAAGGTGATATGTTGCTCAGCAACAAGAATTGGTAACATACATGTTCTCCCAAGGCTGATGAAATTAGTAAGCTGGGGAATTGTTGCTGTTCAGAGGCACAGGGCTGTGAATGTCTCATCTACGTTTGGTTTATGGCTTGTAAATATTTTCCCATGTTAAGATTGGGGCTCAGATAATAAAGATAGTGTCAGATTTGTACACAAGAGGATAAATTAAAATCATCATGAGTTCTTTAAAGAAAGAAAAAAACCCTGTAAATCCCTGAATTTCATTGAGCTTTCCTTAACAAGTTTTACTTCAGTGGAGTAATGAATGTAATTAATGAATATAAGATCACATCTCTCACATAAACTCCCACAAAGTAAGTTTTCGATTACTATAGATTATAATAATTCAATCTATAAAGATGATACAGTCTTAAGTCAAATCCAGTGGGTTTCAATAGAGTCATTTTAATGTAGGTTATTTTGGTACCAAATATTTATTTGTTTATTTATTTTTTAAGATTGGTGCCTGAGCTAGCATCTGTTGCCAATCTTCTTTCCTTTTTTCTCCTTCTCCCTGAAGCCCCCCAGTACACGTTTATGTTCTAGTTGTAGTCTTCCTGTTTGTGCTGTGTGGGATGCCACTTCAGCATGGCCTTATGAGCAGTACTAGGTCCTCACTCAGGGTCTGAACTGGTGAAACCCCAGGCCACCGAAGCAGAGCACGGGAACCCAACCATTTGGCCACAGGGCCAGCCCCTCCGAATATTTTAATGGATTTATCCTGAAATGTTTTCAGCTATTTAAAAATTACATGCTAGGGGGCCAGCCGCATGGTGTTGTGGTTAAGTTGGTGTGCTCCACTTCGGTGGCCTGCGGTTCACCAGTTTGGATCCTGGGTGTGGACCTAGACACCACTCATCAAGCCATGCTGAGGCAGCATCCCACATACAAAATAGAGGAAGGTTAGCACAGATATGAGCTCAGGGCCAATCTTCCTCAAGCAAAAAGAGGATGATTAGCAACAGGCCCAGGGCCAGTCTCCCCCCACCCCCCAAATTGCATTCTAGGTTTTACGTCTTTATTTAAAAACTATCGTGAGAGGTCATTTCCAAAAATAAATGCATTTGTGCTTAAGAGTTTGGGTCTAAAGCTACAGTGGCTGGATGCGAGGTACTTCTCTATGCCACTGGCTCCTCAACTAACGTTAGTAGTTACCTCGTAAGGTTTATGTGAAGATTCAATTGAGAACAGCACCTGGTACAGATCAAGTGTTTTTGCTATTGTTATTTGTATAGATGCAGTTTTTTTGTTTTTTGCTTATTATAACTTGCTTTGGTCTTTGCAGTCTAAAATCTGTCCTCATAAATGTTTGTGTTGGATTATTTTCATCTCATTGTTAAAACACTGAACAATTTTAGGTGTCCGTAACCCTTGAGACCTTTCAAGATCTGTCCTTGCCAATTCCTGGCAAGGAAGACCTTGCTAAGCTGCACTCATCGAGTCATCCCACTTCTATAGTCAAAGCAGGATCATGTGGCGAAGCGTATGCTCCACAAGGGTGGATCGCTTTTTTCATGGAATATGTGAAGAGGTATGTGTGTATTTTCTTTGTATTAATTGGTTGTTAAAAACTGCTGTTTCTGCTATACTGGCAGAACACTTCCTTTTCTTTTTCTATCAATAATGTTTCAGGTTTGTTGTCTCATGTGTCCCTAGCTGGTTTTGGGGTCCAATAGTAACCTTGCAAGATTGTCTTGCTGCCTTCTTCGCCAGAGATGAACTAAAAGGTAAGAAATATGACACAGTTTTCATTTTATGGCTAAATTGTTGTGAATGATCTAGAATACTTGTGGGACTAAATATAAAATGTATTCATAAAAGCTAAGTTTTAAGACAGCTTAAATAGTACTTGCCCATATTGCCACAGTGCCAGTATCTACCATGGCAATATAAATATAAATACCACAAATCATAGCTTGAAACAATTTATACAAATTCCTACAGTACAAGACAATGTGATATATGAAGAGTCTTAAAACTGCTCTGGATTGGGGCTGACTTGGTGACATAGTGGTTAAGTTGGTGTGCTCTGCCTTGGTGGCCCGGGGTTCACAGGTTTAGATCCTGGGCATGGACCTACACTGCTCATCAAGCCATGCTGTGGTGGCATCCCACATACAAAGTAGAGGAAGATTGGCATGGATGTTAGCTCAGGGACCATCGTCCTTAAAAAAAAAAAAAAAAAGAAAAAACTTCTCTGGATTCAAAGAAGGGAAAATTCAAGCAATATGAGAGACTTATTTCTGTATCTGGACTACTCTGTGAGTTCCTCCATAATATTTAAGATCCTTCACTGTTTTCGTGTGTACAGCACTTTGCTTGGATGTATAATTAGCTGTCAGTAAATTTTGTTGAGTTAGTCGATGGAAAGGATGTTATTTGAGATAGACCTTCAAGGTTGAAAAGAGAGAGGTGAAGGTTGTTTTAGGCAAAATAAACATCCTGAGCTGACTGTTGAGCAGAGACTGAAAAATGTGAGCCTTGTGTTACTGTGCTGCAGGGTCAGCATGTGGCAAACTCAAAGAATTGCAGAGCCAAGAGAAAATAACTTGTTTTTAATTTGAGAGGAATGACCAGATCTGTTCTATTTTCAGGTGACAATATGTACAGTTGTGAAAAATGCAAAAAGTAAGTTATTGACGATACTTTTAATTGCGTGTTTTGTGTTTTAATGATATTTTTCTTGGTTACCTGGATTGGGCATGTGGAGTTAATTTTCCACTTTATTTAGAAAAATAAAAACCAGTAAGATTTGTCCTAATAAAAATAAAGACACTGATGAGGCTGGCCTGGTGGTGTTGTGGTTGAGTTCATGCAGTCCGCTTCAGCAGCCTGGGGTTCGCAGGTGTGGATCCCAGGCGCAGACCTACCATGGCTCATCAAACCATGCTGTGGTGGCATCCCACATAAAATAGAGGACGATTGGCATAGATGTTGGCTCAGTGACAGCCTTCCTCAAGCAAAAAGAGGAAGACCTGCAACAGATGTTAGCTCAGGGCCAATCGTCCTCACAAAAAAGAAAAAGAGACTGGTTGTTCTGTAAAACAAATTTGAAGTAAAAATTTAACATATTTAATAGGCTTATCTAAGATATGAAAGTGTGTTTTGAGATATATAGTAAGTATATAAGTTTTGGTAAGCAACTTCTAGCAAATAAAACTTTTTATGTAAAAAGTATGTAATTTTGCATAAATCATTTTCCAAATATGTTATAAAAAATACACTAGGATATATATAACATACATTTTCATTACATGGGTTTTGTCATCATAAATAAGGCAATATTCTCTTCTGGATTACCATGTTAATAGGCTAGACTCAGGAAGTGAAAGTGACTATAAAGGTACATAGTTTCAAAAATGGGTAAAATTCAGAAATGTTATATCAACTTTGATGTTACCTACTGTATGGTGGCAGAATAGAAAGATAGTTAAGAAAAGTCTGATTTTGTTTCATGATATCTACTACTAGCTAGCTGCCTTTTTCTATTTTGTAATAAATTCAGGCTTTAAAAGCCTTAAAGGCTTCTTGGTGGTAAGTTAGAAAAGAAAAGTAATTGGAGAATTGAAGGCAAATATGTTTGAAGTAGAGTAAACTGGAAAATTTTTCTGAATCTCTGAAATAAAAAAAATAATAGCTTCCTAGTAAGATCTAGAGTCTTCATAATACAAACTTCTGGCTGTTGGCAGTAACCCTAAGGAACTGTTGACCTGCAGCTGTTAGTAGTCTTCATGGCCAAAAGGAATGGTATATTGTAAGGATGAAAAACTGCCTTGTACTTTGTAGAAGGAAATACACCTCTAGTGAATTGAAAAGTATTCATCATCAGTTTGTCCTCGAAGCCTGTAGCTGCTGGCTGAAGAGGGAGTTGGCCTGGAGGTGGACCCTTCCTCGAAAAGCAACGCTGGCAAGGAAAAAGATAATAGTGAAGATGGAAGAGAACCTTGCATGTGACCCGAAATCCACAGTAGAAATCTGTCGTTTATATTAATATTGATTATTAATTGTTAACCATCCTTTATTTATCTCAAGTTATTTGTTTCTACATTTAAGAGTAAAGGTGATAATATATTGACCTGACCAACCAATTCTATAAAATGGGGATTTTATTTTACCCAGTTTTACTTGATATTTGGATATTATAAAGGCATGGCTAGGCCATGGATGGTAGCACATTTGTTTAAAAAAATTAGTTTTCATCAAAGAATTACACAACTCCCTAAGTGTTTATGACTGCTATCTTAGTTGAAATAATGTTTTTACAAGGTACTGCAATGTTTTATTCATATATACTTTTAAATGGGTAGCATATAATTCAGTAGCGAGCATTTTTTTGTCTGATACCTTTTGTCTCTGCATTTTCTAAAAGATTTTGCTGTATATTTGAAAATACTACAGTTTTTGTAGACTCATATGGGAAGTGGGTTTATTTAAATTGTTTTCTCTTGTTCCCCCTTAGGTTGAGGAATGGAGTAAAGTTTTGTAAAGTACAAAAGTTTCCTGAGGTATGAGCTTTATTATAATTCAGTTTATTTTATGTGGTAGGAACGTAAACCATTAACGTAACACAATGTGGTAAATTCTTCAGCATGGTTGAAGAATGGAGTGGTTCTCTTGACTAGTTGCTATGTATACTCTATCAGGATTATCCATTTTTAAAATACTGAGTTACGTACCAAGTAAGTGCACTTACAGTAAAACTGTTGAACACAGTTTAATCAGACATTGTAGGATCTTGCAGGTGACAGATAAAATTAGAGAAGCCAGTAGTTGTGAACTTAGGAAGTAGCATGTTTCACCTTTTCCACATTTTAATATCTGGAATCAGGTTATCATAATTGCAGGACAGTGTTTAAACCTTGACGCTTTAGAGTCTGTTAAATATATACATTGAATCATCTAAGATATCAAACAATAGAATTTTAAGTAATCTTACCTTTCTCTCTCAGATTTTATGCATTCATCTTAAAAGATTCAGACATGAACTGATGTTTTCCACCAAAATCAATACCCATGTTTCATTTCCACTGGAAGGTCTGGATCTTCAGCCATTTCTTGCTAAAGATAGTCCAGCTCAAATTGTTACCTATGATCTTCTGTCAGTCATTTGTCATCATGGAACTGCAAGTAGTACGTATACAGTTTGACGTATGTTCTTAGATTAAAAAAAAGTAAACATCTGAATTGATCTCTTAAATAAGACCTGATCAACAAAAGAAAAAAATGTAAAGATGGATTTTTATTTTATTTTTATTATTAAAAACATGTTAGTAAATTGAATAAGTTTACTCTTAACTTTGAAATACTGGAAATTATATTTTGTATAAAGTTAAATAATAAGGACTTTAACATGACCATTTTTATCCTGGGTTTTTTAAGATTACATTTTATGTCCTTATTTTCATTTCCTCAAGTGGTGGTGGTAAGACTACATACTGGGAAAAAAATAGAAGCATAGTTCTTGCTATATCTCAGTTTCCCTAGGAACTGGGGATACAAAAAGTACTTTATCAGGGCCGGCCTGGTGGCATAGTGGTTAAGTTCGTGTTCTCTGCTTCAGTGACGCGGGGTTCACAGGTTCGGCTCCTGGGTGAGGACCTAGCAGTGCTTGTCAAGCCACACTGTGGTGGCATCCCACATAAAATGGAAGATTGGCACAGATGTTAGCTCAGCGACAGTCTTCATCAAGTAAAAAGAGGAAGATTGGCAACAGAAGTTAGCTCAGGGCCAATCTTCCTCACACACACATGGAAAAAGTACTTTGTTTTCCATTCTTGTGTTTCTGTTGTATTACAGAAATGATTTAAATTTTTTCCACTGAAATTCAGGTGGACACTATATTGCCTACTGCCGAAACAATTTAAATAACCTCTGGTATGAATTTGATGATCAAAGTGTCACTGAAGTTTCCGAATCTACTGTACAAAATGCTGAAGCTTATGTTCTTTTCTACAGGTAAGGAAGTAACTCACAGATAGGCTATTTTGACAAATATGAGAGAACATCTCACTTTGGGGTTATTATTGACTTCGAAGACTTTCAAAATTGATTGCTGAGTAAAGATTAGAAATTATTTTGCTCTCATTTCATTATGCGAGTAAAATAAAGTGAAAGGTTGCATGCAGAGTGATCCTTTGTTAAGAAAATGTTAATTCTTTTAGTTGAAGGGCAAAGGAATATATTTGGTTTCAGAAAGATTGGTTTTAATAAAAAAACAGGCACTGACAGTAGAAATTAAGTACCCAATTTTCTCCTAAAATAGCTAATAAAGTATTACTATAAAAATAAATCTTCAGTATTTTTCAGTATCTTTTAAAAGATCAAGTGCTAGCTACTGAAAGAGCAAAAAAGATTAGCTATTTAGATTGATCTTATTAACAAATATTTGAATGCCTACTGTGTTCTAGTGGTTATGTGGATACCAGTAGTTAAGATACAGTAATGTGGGCCAGCCCCGGTGGCCTAGTGGTTAAGTTTGGTGCACTGTGGTTCAACGGTCCGGGTTTGGTCCCTGAGCATGGACCTACACCAGTTGTCTGTCAGTGGCCATGCTATGGTGGTGGCCCACATACAAAACAGAGAAAGATTTGCAACAGATGGTAACTCAGAGTGAATCTTCCACAGCAAAAAAAAAAAAAAAAAAAAAGTACGGTATTGCCTCTAGGGATGTGTAGTGTTGTTGGGGGTGATACAAAGCATATTTCTCTTGAATAATTCCCAAGACCTAATAAGATTCACAGTATTAATGTGTATGCTAAGTCTAATAAGGAATAGGAAAAATGCACTTACTGGTCTAATGGAGTAAAATGCATATTGAATTTAATGAATTATTGTCCCTAATAGGAAGAGCAGTGAAGAGGCACAAAAAGAGAGGCGAAGGATATCGAATTTGTTGAACATAATGGAACCAAGTCTCCTTCAGTTTTATATTTCTCGACAGTGGCTAAATAAATTTAAGACCTTTGCTGAACCTGGACCTATTTCAAATAATGATTTTCTCTGTATTCATGGAGGTAAGAAATTCTTTAATGGGAAATAATGGTAGGACTTGGCTATTAAATAACTTACAAATTAGGAAAGAGCCAAGAATTTTCCTCTTCCACTTATTTTTCATTTCCCCGTCTTCAGTCCAGCTTAAATGTGTTTAATTTGCTTTGGTTTCAGAAATTGGCTTTTTCTTCGAATTATAGGCAGTTTATAGCTTCTTCGTAGAGCAGAGATTTATTGAGTCCCTGTGCTAGAGCCAGAGAATACCAAAGACACTATTTCTGTTCTCAGAGCTCTGATTTGGTAGTAGAGACAGGTAGATAAACAGCCAATTACAATGTGGTGAGCACTTCTGTTACACTCATTTTTCTCAGCCAAGAGGCATTCAGCTACCAACTGTATTCATGGCTCTTATCCCTTTTGTCTACGTGAATAACTGGCCCTTTTTCTAAGTATGAAAATGTACTTGGAATTTAACAAAAAACCTCATATGGTTATTTGCTAAGTATAGTTTAATACCTTGTGATTGGCTATGTTAGCCTTTGTTCCCATGATAATAACACCTTAGTGTGACACCTTGATTAAATTTCATGGTTGAAGACTCGATATTCTCGTTAATTAATTATTTTTGCAGTGAAACCACAAGAGATAGTAGGAATATCCTGTATTGGATTTAGAAACCTCAACCTTGAAATAGTTCTCTAGGTGAATTTTTCTCTCATTATTTCCCTACTTGAACTACTAACATAAGGCTCTTTCTGTTCTGAGTCTCCCCATAAATCTTTTATGGCGTTTATCTGTGCCTGCCCTTTATTGCAGTTACTTATATAAGTGCTTCATTTCTTCTCCAGCTCATAAGCTCCATGAAGGAAAGATTGTCTCTTACTTAGCTCTGATTTCCCCCAATACACACTCAAGGCTTGGTAAAGATTTACATGAGTTAAATACTTGAAGATCTTGGTTAACTGATTTTTCCCTATTTCAAGAAATATGTTCATCTTTAGGAACATAATCTCCAAAAACTGCTTATACTTACTTAATTTTTAATCTTTTTGGGAGGGGGCTTTAAGAATAATGATTGAAAAATGATTAATTAGTTAAAAAATGAGTTTAACCTTTAAAAGTAATATAAAGGAATTTAAGAATGAGACAGACCCATCTAAACTTTTTTAGGTGTTCCTCCACGAAAAGCTAGTTATATTGAAGACCTGGTTTTGATGCTGCCTCAGAACATTTGGGATAACCTATATAGCAGGTTTGTTCTTTAAATCAGACAATATGATATTGTGAAAATCAGTTTGTCAGACTCATTAAAAGAGGATTGCATTATTGCCTATGTGCTCCTTGTGCTGTATGTTGCTCCATAAGCTTGGAGAATATCTCCTCGTTCTGTCATGTGTTCCCCCTGAAGTGTGAGTAGGAAGACTTTGTAGCTAGTGTGGTCCTTGTCTAGATAATTAATTCTAATTTTTATGTTCTGAATACCTGTATTTGTAAAAGTGTGTGTGATGTTTAACTCTTAAACTTTAGTGTTTAAAATTTTATTTTGTAACATTTCACACGTAATTTCCTTATTATGTTTTCCTTAGGTAAATATTGTAGATAATTCATTCTGTGAATTCTTGAGTGACCAGGGGAAGCCTCACCATTAAAACTTAAGACTTTGGCTGTGTGTAACTAAGATTTATATGTTATATGCTAATTTTCGTGTGTGTGTGTGTGTGTGAGGATGATTGACCCTGAGCTAACATCTGTTGCCAGTCATCCTCTTTTTGCTTGAGGAAGATTCACCCTGAGCTAACACTTGTGCCAATCCTCTTCTGTTATGTGTGTGGGTTGCCACCACAGCATGGCTTGATGAGCAATGTGTAGGTCTGCACCCAGGATCCGAACCTGTGAACCCCAGGCTGCTGAAGTGGAGTGCACAAACTTAACAACTATGCCACAGGGCCGGCCCCTGTCATATGCTAATTTTTAAAAGCCATTTCTTTTACTTTGTTGTTGTTGCTTTGAACATACTATATAGCAGAAGTAGCTATAAGCTAAAGATGAAATATAGATAAAACAGGTTCATCAATAAACTCATCAAGTCATTGACCTTGATAACCATGAAATCAAGTGCTTCGATTGATTTTTTTTTTTTTGGTGAGGAAGATTCACCCTGAGGTAACATCTGTTGCCAGTCTTCCTCTTTTTGCTTGAGGAAGATTAGCCCTGAGCTAACATCTGTTCCAGTCTTCCTCTATTTTGTATGTGGGACTCCGCCACATCATGGCTGATGAGTGGAGTAGGTCTGTGCTCAGGATCCAAACCTGTGAACCCAGGCCACCGAGGCAGAGCATGCAGAACTTTAACCACTTGGCCACAGGGCTGGCCCCAATTAGTTGATTTTTATATTAGTTTAAATATGACTGAGAATTTTCCTGGGAGGATTTATTCTCTACTAGGGATGTAGCCGTTGACCAAAAGTTGGAGACGTCAGCCCTCTTCAGGATTGTCCTAATTATTAAATTCTTCATGCTTTAGGTATGGAGGAGGACCAGCTGTCAACCATTTGTACATTTGTCACACTTGCCAAATTGAGGCGGAGAAAATTGAAAAAAGAAGAAAAACTGAATTGGAAATTTTTATTCGGGTAAAAAAAGTGATGTTTTTCAGATTGTAAATGTGATCTAGGATAAAGATAAAGAACTAACAATTAGCAGAACTATGTTATGTTAATGAAATGAATGTGTGAAAGAGATGTAATAGATTTTATGTGTTCTGGGTACATAACAGAGTCCCCAGGCAGGTCACTACGATTCTAGTGAGTTAAGTTCTCCTCTTGTGGGCCTTTGTTTTCGTGGATTCGTAATAAATTTTGTTTTATGGATTGGCACTGGCAAGAAATCTCCTTATTGAAATGGTGAATTATAAGTTTCCTTAAGTTAGTGTTTTTCTTTTGAAGATTTTATTTTTCCTTTTTCTCCCAAAGCCCCCCAGTACATAGTTGTGTAGTTTTAGTTGTGGGTCCTTCTAGTTGTGGCATGTGGGACGCCGCCTCAGCATGGCTTGATGAGCGGTGCCATGTCCACGCCCAGGATTCAAACCAGCGAAACCCTGGGCCACCGAAGCAGAGCACGCAAACTTAACCACTCGGCCACGGGGCCGGCCCCAAGTTAGTGTTTTTCTGAAAGCATCTACTCAGACTACCTTCTCTACTTCCACTTCCATCTCTTTGTCAAATATAATACTATTTTGGGGACCTCTGTACTTATAAATATACCCAGTTTCCACAGAGTGAGTATATTATAAAGCATTCCATGATTGCAAGCAACAAGAAGTCTGGTCACAGAATCAATAAGAAGAACTGAGCAACCAGGTTTTATGGAGAAGGACTAGTACAGTTCCGTTTATCTGGGTACTAAGAAGTGTCTCTTAAAGTGCTGCTGTCAGTAACACAGCTCACCTATTCATTTATGATCCGACTTACCAGTAGAGAATCCTAGTAGAGTCTGGTACCTAAGAGGCATGTTCATTTATAATCCTGCTGAGACTAGATTGGTGGAGGGATAATTCTGTAAGAGAAAACTAAGATTCTTTCACTAAAAGGGGGAGAAGTTATTGAGCAGACAGAATAGATGAACAGTACTTTCTTTCCATGTTGTGACTGCCCACCGCACCCACACATCTGTGTAGATTTAGGGGTTTTTTTTTGTGCCCGTGCCTAAAGTAAAGAAATTTTCACGTCCACAGGAAGATATAACAGGTAGGAATTTATTTATTGTGCTTGGGCCTCATTTGTTTCCTAAATCTAAGGAGGCAGATTTTAGTTGAATATAAAAAATAGTTCATTCCATGAAAGCTTAAGTAAATGGCTAATGACTATATCCATTAGGGTTTTATCAACAGAAGCCATTCTAAGTATTTTCAGTAGAATATGAGTACAGGCAGTGAAAGACTTAAACAGTTACTTAAAGGACTGGGCAGAGAAGGAATTGCTGACTTTCAGGAGATGAACTTGGGTAGGCTGGCATGCTAAAGGTAGGAATGGGGGCAGTGGCCCAGAGCAGGGTTTCAGAGCCCAGGCAGGGTAAAGAGAGCTTCTGTGTAGTGGTGTGGGTTCAGTCAAGGGTGTTGGAGCCCAGGCAAGATGAGAATGGATGCCCGTGTTGACTGGGGATTGGTGGGTGAGGGGGCGCAGCATAGTGGCAGTGATAGAATTGAGGGATTGGTTCCATATGTAGAACTGATCGAATAATAAGTATAGTGAGAGCCAGGTGTCTCACTGGCAGATAAGGGAGTTACAGATATGGGAAAGCAGAAGACTAAAATGGACTCTGTGTTATTAGATTGAAGTTGTAGGTATCTTTGTGAACTCATGGTGATAGATACATACATACATAGATATAGAGGTATAAATGTGTGCATGTGTGTGTACACATATATAGAAACAAATGATGTACATATATTAATTCCCTAACTCTGTCACTAAAACGGGCCTGAGAGTAATGATAACTCCAGTAGGATTGAGCATACCTGGCTCTCATCAGATTTTGGTTTCTAAACATCTTTCTCCACTAAAAGGAACCAGCCCTCCTTGGAGAAATGGCTGCTTCCAGGGCCAGGGCAGGGGAATTACAAGATGAGCCTGGAACTTCTTACTGTGCCAGATATTAAAGTTCTTGAAGAATGATGGTAACATGTCAAAAGTACACAGAAGCCAGCTTGAAAGGACTCCTACTTGCTAAATTTGGGACAATTTGAGCTTCAAAATAAATTATAGTAACATTATAACCCATTAAATAAAATAGAAGATGTTGCGTCCGTACTGATATAAATAAATAAGGGAATAAATTGAAAGGTTGATGAGGAATGGAATATTAACATAGTTTCAACTTATTCCCGACAAAATACTTATTAATTACAAAGAGGAAGGACTAAGCAGAGAAGCCTGGCACCACCTTAATGAACTTATTAAGTGAACATCAGTAGAAATGGAGTAAATCAAAACCACATGCCAAGATGGGATACAGTGAGAAGAATACAGCATCACTTGCTCGGTACACAGAATTTCAAATGAGGAAAGTCAGACAAACCAGAATTGGGGGACATTTTATAAAACAACTGATCTGTAGTCTTCAAAATTGTCGGGGTCATGAAAGAAGGAAAGACTGAGGAGACTGCTAAATTAAAGGAAATACGAAGTTATATGCAACAACGGATTTTTAAGTGGATCCTTTGGCTATAAATAGCATTATTGTATCGATTAGAAAAACTTGGTGGAATCTGAGGGTTAGATGCTAGTATTATATTAATGTTAATTTCCAGATATTTATCATTTGTGTTAATTGTGTAGGAGGAAGTCCTTATATGTATGAAATATACACCAAGAGGTTTGGAGGAAAAGAACATCTATTTAGCAACTTAACTCTGAAATGGTCTAGGAAGAGAAAATTTCCTTGTACTATACTGTAGTTTTCCTGTAAGTTTGAGATCGTTTTAAAGTTAAAAAATTGAAAATTGCAGAAAGCCTCTGGAAATTATCTATGCTGTTTGCCACTGGTGATTCTCAAGAGAATGCTCAGAAACCTGATAGACCTCTAATCTCAAGACCCTGGTGGGTTATTCTGAGGATGGTCAGAAGACACAAGGTGCTGTTGTTAAAGCTGTTAGCTGCCTGTGAAACCAAGTGAGGGATTCTTGGGAAGATGCTTGCAAGTGGTGGCAAAACCTATTTGCACCATCTATAGATGCCTCCGGCCTGCCCACAGCTGCCACCAGAGGGAGGAAAATGTTTCTCTTTGTCTTGTTCCTTCCATAAATTGCATATCTCATTGGTAGTGCCTTATCTGGAGCACTACTGGCAAGGGATCGTGGAAAAGGTAGTCTTGTCTTCGTAGAAGAAGGTGTAAGAATGAATGGAAATGATGCATGAACAGATAATACAGTTCAGCCTGCCCTCTTGTCATCTCAGCATCCATATGCATTCCTGCATCTAAGCAACAACAGTAGCAACATTTCTGCCTAAAATGATGCAACTGCCTCACATGCTCATACATGCAGCATATACCTTTTTCCTAAACTTGGGAGACCAAAGTCCCATTAGTCATTATATCCATTTCTGGGTGATGGTCATTCACCTTTAGTTTAGCCAGTTCAGTCACAATCTCCCTTTTATATTCTGTAATATAAAGAATAAACTATAAGATTAACCACCAACAACATACCTTACGTGAAATAGTAGAGGAATGAAAGGAAAAATAAATTGGTAATTTTTTACAAATTTGGTAAATATTTACAAATATGTACATGGGACAGAGAAGAAATATGTGTCTACAGCTGGTGACTACCCATTCCATATTCCTTGTTTTCTCAGTCAGCACTTCAGCTGGTTATATTTGTGTTTACCTGGTAAACTAACCCAGAGCTTCATTCCTAAGAGTCAGCTCTTTGTAGTCTTGCCTGTGTTAGATTTCTCTCGCTATTAGCTTTTTTTTTTTTGAGGAAGATTAGCCCTGAGCTAACATCTGCTGCCAATCCTCCTCTTTTTGCTGAGGAAGACTGGCCCTGAGCTAACATCCGTGCCCATCTTCCTCTACTTTATATGTGGGATGCCTACCACAGCATGGCATGCCAAACGGTGCCACGTCTGCACCCGGGATCCAAACCAGCGAACCCTGGGCCACCGAAGCGGAACGTGGGAACTTAACTGTTGTGCCACTGGGCTGGCCCTAGTATTTCCATGTTTTAATCCTTGTGAATTGATCTTATTTGTGAATTTGACTTTGACAAAAGGGTCTTTGGGTATGTAATTAAGTTAAGGATCTTGAGATCATCCTGGATTATCTGCATGGACCCTAAATCCACTGATAAGTGTTCTTATAAAGAGATTCACAGAAGAGAGATACGTAGAGAGAAGAGGTGAAAGCCCTGTGAAGCTAGGAGGCAGAGGTTGGAGTATCTAGCCACAAAGCAGAAGCTTGAAGAGGCAAGGAACAGGAAGCATGGTCCTGCCTACACCTTGATTTTGGACTTGTGGTCTCCAGAACTTTGAGAGAACATCTGGTTTCAGCTACCAAGATTGTGGTTTGTTACAGCAGCCCTCTGAAACTGATGCAGTGGATATCATCTGGTTTTCAGGCATAATCTTGCTCCTGTTGTGTAGCAGTCATTTTATTGCCCTTTATATAGCCAATACTGTAACCCCCTCTTTGCCTCTTGGTTCAGTGACATGAGGAACCCAAAATGGCCAGAGGAGCGTCTCAACTTTCAGTCCAGTAAAATTATTGTTGTGTCCCTTTGGAAGCTAATAGCTCCAAACTAGTAGAGGCCAAAGTTGTGGTGATGAGAAGCAAAGCTTTTGTGTCAGTAGGTAGTGATAGATAAGTTCTTCTACTTCCTTTACCTGGTACCTAGCCTCGTGTATTCTGGTTATGGGGAAAACAGCACCATATATTGGTTTCTAGTTTGGAGCATATACCACATCATATATGGACAGTGCCAACCCCACAGAGTTTTGCCACCCAGGCACAAAAACTGAGTCCTCAATAGGACAGCAGCTTTTAGGTATGCCACATGGTAAGGTCAGTGAATCCTGTGGATATGAGCCCCTTTCTTCATTTATTTTGTGTAAAATGAGTTCCATAGTCAAAAGTAGCATGGAATATCATCTCAGCAAATGATACATTCAATAAGACCAAGAATGGCAGTACTGGGAGAAACATTCTGAGTTAGGAAGGTAGACCCAAATCCAGTGTAAGTTCTAGGTATTTCTAAAGCACGTGTCATCAGAGGACTTATGTCCAGATTATATAAAGAATTCATAAAACTCAAGAAGACAAATATTCCAATTTAAAAGTAAGCAAAAGATTAAAATCTTTTTAATCTTTTAAAGACGTTATCTTTAAGATATGACTAATCACATGAAAAGATACAGTATCAGTAGTCATTAGGAAAATGCAAATTAAAACTATGAGATACCGTTACACACTTCCTAGAATGGTTAAAATAAAGAGGGAGACAATATCAAATGCTGACAAGAATGCTGAGCAACTAGAATTCTCATGAACGTCACTGATGGGAATGCAAAATGTTACATACCTAATGACAAACAGTTTAGCAGTTTCTTGTGGGTTAAACAAACGTGACTCAGCAATCTCACTCCTAGGTATTGACTCCAGAGAGAGGTGAAAACTAGGTTCACAAAAACCTGTACACAAATCTTTATAGCAGTATTGCTTGTAATTGTCCCAAACTGGAAATAATTGAAATGCCCATCACCTGGCAAATGGATAAACAAAATGTGGTATATTTATACAATGGAATACTACTCAGCAATAAAAAAAGATTGGATTACTGATGCGTGCAACAGTTCCGTTTATATGAAATGTCTAAAAAATGAAAACCTACAGAGACAAAGTAGATCAGTGGTTTTCTGGGACTGAGAGGAGGGGATTGATTGCAGACTGTTGCAAGGGAGCTTTTTGGGTGTCAGCAGTGTTCTAAACTGGATTGTGGTGGTAGTTGCACAACTCTGACTTTACTGAAAATTACTGAAAACTAGCATTGGGTGGGTTATACCTTAATAAAGCTATTTTTTTAAGTGCAAATCTATGATTATTCTATAATGTTAGGGTTTTTTGTCTTATTCCACACCCCTCCCCCCCTTTTTGGGTAACAAAGCAATGTGTTAGTATAAAAAATAACACTGGAGTACAAAAATAGATGCCCATGGTGGACTGGAAATTAAGTCTAGTTTCTGAAAAATTGAAAAAGCAGATAAGATCAGATTAAGAAGCAAACCAAAGGCCAGAGGAAATGACTGCACAGGCTTCAAGCTTGGAAGTGGCAGATACCAGTAGTGACCTCAGCATTCGGCCCCTGCATTGTCCAAGGCAGCAAGCATGAAGTCGTCTGCTTGGATAGGGCAGTTAATGTGGACATTTGGGTCAGTTAAAGAAAGTATTATCTTAGATAGCTTTCAATATCCAGAAAGAATTGTGATTTCCTGAATTATTCCTTAAAATAAATATGACCAATGCTCGGGGAGATGCATAAGGACATTGTGTCCTAAACACAAAACAAAACTCAATAGATGGGTTGATTGAATGGCAGGATAAATGTTGCTGGAGAGCAAATTAGGTAGTGAAAGATCTAGCAAAGGGTTCCTCCTAAAATGAAGCACCAGGATAAACAGATGGAAAACAAAAGCTTCGACGTGTTGGATAGATAGAATCCCATGTTTTTTTAATAGGTATTTTAGGAAAGAAGAGAGGGGAAGAACTACTTTTAGAGCAATAGTTTAGAAAAATTTCCAAGAACTAAGGAAAAAACAGATGCCTTTAAATTAATGGGGTGATTGTACTTAACTAAATTTTTAAAAGCTCCCACCTTGACACATCAGGAAGAAAGACCCTAATGCCAAAGATAAAGAAAATCCTAAAAGTATTCCAACCTGATAATGCTATGAATTAAATGAATTCTTCTGGCAGAATCAGTCTGACATTACATTTCAGAAATCTTTGTCCTCAGGGGTAGGTTGTATATCACAGAAGTCCTAACTTCAATTCTGTGCTTTCACAAATATGCCTTGATTTCTTTGTTAACCGTCAGAGACAGCCACAACGTTTTTGATTGCCTTTCATCCTTCTGTGGAAGCAGCTATCTTGTGTCCTATAAGGATCCTTAGCCTCAAAGATCTTGCATTTAATAAATAATATATTATATATTAAAAGGTCATGAGTTCTATAGAAAAGGAAAATATGTAACAGGATAAGAGGCATCCGGAGTATAGTAATGAGGGGAGGAGCTGGGTGCAATTTTAACCAGGATGATCAAGATGGGCCTCATTGAGAAGGTGACATTTAAGTAAACACTTGAAGGAGGTGAGGAGATACTCAGATATCTGCAAAAAGAAATGTTAACCATGCAAGAGCTTTGAGGTAGAAATGTATCTGCTTGGTTCTGGGAATAACAAAGAGGTCTGTGTGACCAGAAGTAAAGAAATGAGGAAGAAAGTATTAGACGATGAAGGCAAGTCCTGGGGCCAGATCATGGAGGTAGTGCTGGACTGTTAGAATCTTTGGGGACAATAGCAGGGTTTTGATTATGGGAGAGACATTATCTGAACTTGGTTGTCTTTGTCCACAGGTAGTATGTACCATGGGCATTTAGTTACCCATAATGAAATATTTTGGGGAGTCTCACTGCCTTTTCACACTATTACAATTAGAGAAATTTCAAATACCCTTCGTTTTCCTCAGGCTCTGTTGCCTATCCCTCTCTTTCTTTTTTTTTTTTTAAAGATTGGCACTTAGGCTAACAACTGTTGCCAATCTTCCTTTTTTTAAAATTTAATTTAATTTTTTTTCTGCTTTATTTCCCCAACCCCCCCGATACATAGTTATATATCTTAGTTGCAGGTCCTTCTAGTTGTGGGATGTGGGACACCACCTCAACGTGGCCTGACGAGTGGTGCCATGTCTGCGCCCAGGATCCGAACCCTGGGCCACCACAGTGGAGCGCGCAAACTTAACCACTCAGCCATGGAGCCAGCCCCTATCCCTCTCTTTCTATACCAGTTTTTCTATCAGTTGCGTTTCTTTAGTTGAAAGTGGTGGAAGCCAGATTGGCTAACTTAAGCAAAAAAGAAATTTATTGAAAAGAAAAACTAAATAACCAGACCTCCAGAAATTCAGGAACCAAGGTAGCCCTGGGTATATAGTAACAAAATTGACATTGGAATGACTCCATTCTAACCGTTAGGTCACTCCTCTGAAGATCTCCATTTCTAATAGACTTTTCGCCTGGTTTGAGTCATACTCATTCTTAGGGCTTAGGACTAGGGGAGGAAGTGAACATCTTCAGGGAGTGTCCCACCACTGTTGAGAATTTATCCTGTACATATATGTATGTTGTCTGTGAAATGACATGTATGAGATCATTCGTGGCAGCATTGTGTTTGTAATAGCAGCATGTCCATCGGTATTTTAAGGGAACAGAAGTAAGTTGTAGACCATGGATGTGGCATGTTTAAATAAGATTTACACATCAGGTCTTCAATAAATGTATGAAGTATTTATTGTTTTGAAGACTTTGCCTTGACCATCTCCCCTTTTCCAGTCTTGTATGCCCCTTTTGTGTATACTTGCAAAATTTTGAGACATAACCTAGAATTGTTTATTAATAGGTGTTAGCACGTATTCTGGTATTAAGATAACTTACCGTCGATGTCCATCACATTCTTTGTGTATGAGGAATTGGCCATGTGAGATGCTAAAGTAGAATGGTTTTATTGCTCTGCTACAAAACAAGTTCTGGATGTGAGGTCATGGATATTTTCTTCCCCCATAGCTCAACAGAGCATTCCAAGAAGAGGACTCTCCAGCTACTTTCTATTGCATCAGTATGCAGTGGTTTAGAGAATGGGAAAGTTTTGTGAAGGGTAAAGATGGAGGTAAGTGGTTAACTGAAAAATGAAATTCTTTGCAAATTTGTTTGTCTAACAAACATTTCTTGAGTATCTGTGTGCACTTGGGGTTCCATCAGTGAACAATAGAGAAGAAGATCCCTGCCCTCAGGACATTCTAGTCTATATTTTGCGTGTTTTTAATTTTTTAACACCTATGTCGTGAATGATAGCATATTCATAGCAGGAACCAAGGAACTGACAAAATTAAGTCTGCTGTCTTAATATTGAAAAGTTAAAACCAATCCATCCAATAATAAGGTTGGTGAAATTATGGTTTATCCATTACAATGGATACTGTGTGGACTTTTAGAATAACTTATGTGATAGTATGTAATAATTTAAAAGTAAGATGTTCTTGATATGAAAAAGGTTGCAATACAGTATGCATACTTTGAACCTTTTGTATTAAAAAAGAATAAAGGCAAACATATGCAAAGGCAAAAAGACCACATAAATAAAACAGTTTGCCTGTGTTTCTGTAGTGGGATTGCGGTATTTTTTTTCTTCCTTGTGCCTTTCTTTTACGGCTTTTATAATGAATATGCACTTTACTTTTGTATTCAAGGGGAAAACAAAAAATCTTATTAGGTTTTTTTCTTTACTTTAAAAAAGGATATATTTTAGCATTTCATTTTGTAATGCTTTTATTTTTAGTTTAATGACAATCTGAAACAAATCAAGAAGTACATAATTTTTTAAATTACAAAGGAATTGTTCTTTTATAGCCTTTAAAAGTGCATTTTAACTGGTAATCCCCAAATGGATAGTTAAGAAATCATTTCTCTTAGATTTTGGATGGCGGTGAGAGGGCCTCTCTCACCCTTCTTTCCTCGTTCTCTTTTGGGGGAACTGAGATCCAGAAAGGAAGCAGCTCAGGGCAAGACAGTTAAGAATTGACTAGAATAGTCTGGCTAAAAAATGACCAATCTGATTATATAGTTACATCCCTCAGTTATTTCAGGCACAGAAATATGAAAATCTTGGGTGCATTTCTTTGAAAAGTATGCGTTTTGATCATTTGTTTTTCCTTTTGACTTAGATCCTCCAGGTCCTATTGACAACACTAAAATTGCGGTCACTAAATGCGGCAATGTGATGCTCAGGCAAGGTAAGTTTGACTAATATTTAAGCCTTTACTTGTTAGTGATTTGTCACTCTTAATATATCATCACTAGCTGTCTATGCCACTTTTTTCCCCAGCTCAACGATGTAATTCATACATGAAGTAGGACAAATAGTGGAAAAGCTGCCAGTGTCTAATTTTTATCTGAGGAAAGGTTTGAAGCCTATTGATAGGAGCTAGGTAAGGGATCTCTAACTTTTTAAGACAGACCAGAAAATTACAGCTTATAACATTATGGACTGGTAGTCTGAAGATTCATGTTAACCAAAAGTTCTCGAGTATTGCTAGAAGATTCATGCTGGTAGCGCATTGTGAAAGCGTTTGCAATATGAATATGTAGGTTTGTAAATATTATTCATTTAATTTTAGGAGCAGATTCTGGTCAGATCTCTGAAGAAACATGGAATTTTCTACAGTCTATCTATGGTGGAGGGCCCGAAGTTATCCTGCGACCTCCAGTTGTTCATGTTGACCCTGATACACTACAAGCAGAAGAAAAAATTGAAGTAGAAACTCGGTCTTTGTAATTTTGAGGATATAGACAGTTCTAACGAGAAGTCATTTTCATTTCCCCTGACATACACACATGCAAAAAACATTCCTAAAAGCATGTTTATTTTCTTGATTTTTAATGTTTTCTCTCTTACTCTTTCTTACTGGGCATTATGGAAGAATGTGTTAAAATGTATAATATACTACAGGTTGGTATATTTAATGCTAGATAACTTACCATAAGGTCTTTCAGTGTAATATTTTTGAAAGTGAGGGATAATTGTGATCATTTGGGAATCAGGTTATCTTTGATCTTTATACTACATGCAGATCCGTAGTCTCCTTTGTAGTTTTGTAAATACTTCTGCCTTGAAAATTTTTTCATTACTCTAAAGCACCGTAACTCTGACCAATCTTATCAGTTCTTCAAAAACCTAATTTAATTATATAGTTTTGACATGGCTTCATATAATAAAGAGCCTATTTTAAATTGAGAGTCGTAGTCAGAAAAAGGTTAATTTCCTAAAGCTCAGGAAAGGTTAGGGTGTCACTTCTTTTGCACTGCAGCATATACACTAGCATATTAATATTTACAAGATGTCTTTTTGAATGTATCAAGGATGTTTTTAGTTTGAGTGGAATTTGTGTCAGCAGATATCAGTAACTTATTGCCTCTTATACTGGTAAAAACTTTAATTCCCATAAACCTAGATAGTATTCAGTAATATCAGTGAAAAACTTAGAGTTAGTTTTAGGGCACTTTTTATTTTGAGAGCATGAAGTATGCAATGTGTCAATAAGATTGTTGATAAAGCTGAAGCCACTTGCAAAATGATTTTTTTAATGAAATGCATAAAGTCTTTTTCAGTAACATAGTATGCACTGCTATTTGCTTGATTATGTGATGTCAAAAGTCTAACTAAATTCCAAATACAGAAGCAAACTGGATTACTTTGAGGATGTTGAATAGCATTCATGATGGCTTTGTTTTGGTTTGGGGCAGCTGCCACCAGCTAGAACAGTGTTGTTAAAATTAGTTCAATAAAAATTATTTAAAAATGTATAACTTGGATGTTGAGTTTATTTGATAGATATTAAGGGTGAAGGGTATAAAGTTTGTTAATATTATCTTCCTGTTATTTCTTAATCTGAAGTATGCAAAATAAGTCATTTGGTGTAGTATTTAAAGTTTTGACGTTTGAAATGATGCACTTATTAATCAGCCATTAAGACCTATTTGAATTTTAAAAATATATTTATGGGGGCTGGCCCCGTGGCCGAGTGGTTAAGTTCGCACACTCCGCTGCAGGCAGCCCAGTGTTTCGTTGGTTCGAGTCCTGGGCACGGACATGGCACCGTTCATCGAGCCACGGTGGGGCAGCGTCCCACATGCCACAACTAGAAGGACCCACAACGAAGAATATACAACTATGTACCAGGGGGCTTTGGGGAGAAAAAGGAAAAAAAAAAAAAAAAGAAAAGAAAGAAAAAAAAATATATATATTTATGGTTTTTAGTTTTCTTCTTCCTCATAATTATACTATGATCCTCTTCAAGGATCGAATGATATTGTTGATCTGTCTCTGCATCACCAGAGTTTAGTGTAATGCCTGGCATTTAGGAGATAATCAGAAAAGGTTTTTAATAGTGCTTGCCATTTATTGAATACTTAGGATGTTCCAGCCACTCTACTAAAGTGCTTTACTTACATTTAATCCTCATTACAACCCTGCGATTTAGGTCAAGTGGCTGGCCTAACATCATACAACAAAGAAGTGGCAGCTTTGGGACTCCAACTCAAGTCAGTGTAACTCCATACCAAAGCTCTTATTCACCATGATAGATTATCTTCTTTTGAAACAGATTATGTCACATTCATTAATAGCATGTGTCGTTGGGATATGTAATGTGATAAAAAATACTAGTCTCCAAGAACTTATTTTTTTATATTATAATCATCAAAATACATAACAACATAGTAAAGTAGTAGCAGTCCCATAGACTCTCAGCTAAAGGTTGGCGTAAGTGTTGATGGGTGTGAAATAAAAGAAATGGTTTCTCTGAAGATGATTTGCTTGGAAATACTTAAGCTGAGAAATAGGAAAATTGCAGTCAAGGCATAGTGAGAGTCTACATGTGTTGAGTACATTGATTCATAACATGAATTTATATTTTATGATTTTGGTTTTTAGTCAGTTTGCTTATATCCAAATCCTAGTAGCTGTATCACCTTCCAGCTATGATTTGGAATAGCACTTAAAGTTCTCTGATCTCCAGGTTTTTTCATCTGTTAAATGAGAATGTTGCGGGTTGGGTTTTCCAGGAAGCAGATGCTGAGGTGGAGTTAGGAATGCAAATGATTTGTTGGGGAGTAACATCAGTGAAAGAAAATGGGAGGGAGCAGGATTAACCAGGAGTTATCAGACGGTAATGCTGACCTAATGAAGTCTCTGATAGCCCCGTGGGGAGATCTGGAGCCAAGATTATCCATTAGGGGAGTCCTGCATGGGCAGAAATGGCTAGGCCCTAGTGCTGTCACCTTGTTCTGTCACTGACTGGTAGCTACCTAGAAAACAGTGTGACCATGGGCCCTGCCTGGTGGTACAGCAGTTAAGTTCACACGTTCCACTTTGGCGGCCCAGGGTTCGCCAGTTCAGATCCCTGATGTGGACCTAGCACCGCTTGTCAAGCCATGCTGTGGCAGGCATCCCACATATAAAGTAGGGGAAGATGGGCATGGATGTTAGCTCAGGGCCAGTCTTCCTCAGCAGAAAAAAAAAAAGATTGGTGGCAGATGTTAGCTCAGCTAATCTTCCTCAAAAAAAAAAAAACCAACAAAAAACAATGTGACCTCAAATTGACACTGGAGGAGCTAACAGCTAAATGTTATCAGCCAACCACATTGCTCTCAGCTGGGCAGTGAGTACCTCTTGAAGAGTGATTTGAAAATCTGCATGTCTGCCACACTTGATCATAGGATTATGATAATTATGTGTGTTATATACAAAGTAATATAATTTTCATGTGATGATGTAATCCCTTATTCTCTTTCTCCTTTTCAAAATGTGTAACTTTTAAGGACACATTATCTATGTAAGAGGCCTGCCAAAAATGTTTAATCTGAATCTAATCATGAAGGCACAAAATCAAGGTAATTTTTAAAAAAGGCACATCGTGTGAAACAACCGACCTGAACTCTTCAAAAAATTAGTGTTATGAAAGACAAAAATGGCTGAGAAAGATTAAGAGAACATGACAGCAAGATGTAATGTGTGATCCTTGATTGGATCCTGGATTGGAGGAAATGATTTATAAGGAGCAAATACTGGAATAATTGGGGAAATTTCAATATGGAGTATGTATCAGATAATAGTATTGTATCAGTGTTAAATTTCTTGAGTGTGATAACTACTGTAGTAATGTGAGAGAATGACCTTGGTAGGAAATACATGCTAAAGTTTTTAAGGTTGAAGTCATGCTTTATGAAACACACATATGCAAGAGAGCATATATATAGTGCGCACGTGCGTGCAAATGTGGCAAGAATTAATAATTGGTGAGTCTAGGTGAGTGGTACAGAGGTTCATTCTATTCTTGGAACTTTTCTATACGTTTGAAATTTTTCGAAATAAAAAGTTGGGGGTGTAAAAACAATTGTTACCAACCCTACTCCCCAATTTAAAAAATTTTGTCTCCCCTGATTCTCACAGTAACTTCATTGCTCAGAAAGGTGGTGATTTGTGTAAGATTACATACTCAGGTTAGTTACATAGTTAATTACCTAGTTACAGATTAGTACTCACATATCCTGAACTATCACTAAACTGCTTTCAGTTTTAAAATGTAGTTCAGGAAGGAATAGAATTTCAGAACCATTTAGAATCATTGAACTTAAAAAGAGAAGATGGGCAGAGTAACAATATCTATATCCTTTTACATGATAATTACAAAATATTTATTTTTGCCTCAGTTCAGCTCCCAGTGCTTAGTGACATCCTTAGCGATGCTGTGTCAGTTCCTTGAGATAGCATAGTGCCACACTAGCTGTTCCAGACCTTGCCGTTCCCCTGGCTGCAGTCGTTAACCTTACCCCTCTTTTGCTAGGACTGAGGAGGTATAAACTCTGTTGTCATCTTTTTCTTGCTACCTCTTAATATTTGGCATCTTCTCTCTTTCTAGATTAGAGAAAAAAAGTGGCTCTTCTCTTCCCTCTATGACTTCCTCTCCTCCCTGATGAATTCATTTTTTCAGAGTACTTTTCATGCCCTTTCACATCCCTCAGTACATTTTAAAATCAAGTATCCACCCCATAGACCTCAAACTTTCCCTCTTCACCAGCTCCTTCCCCTGCCTTTAAAGTTGCTACATTTTCCTTTACAGGGAAGGATAAGATGAGGGAAAGGAATATTGCCTAGACCAATCTGCCATACCTGTTTCTTCACTTCTTTTTTATTGACAAATTTCATACTTGATCAGTCAACACTCTGCTTCCGCTTCAGTATTCCGTCTTTCCTTTTCAAATCTATCTGGCTTCTTTTTTTTTTTTTTTAAAGATGTTGACATTTTCTTTTAAAGATTTTATTTTTTTCCTTTCTCCCCAAAGCCCCCCAGTACATAGTTGTATATTCTTCGTTGTGGGTCCTTCTAGTTGTGGCATGTGGGACGCTGCCTCAGCGTGGTTTGATGAGCAGTGCCATGGCCGCGCCCAGGATTCGAACCAATGAAACACTGGGCCGCCTGCTGCGGAGCATGCGAACTTAACCACTCGGCCATGGGGCCAGCCCCTGTTTTGGTTGTTTTTTGAGAAAGATCAGCCCTGAGCTAACATCTGCTGCCAGTCCTCCTCTTTCTGCTGAGGAAGACTGGCCCTGAGCTAACACCTGTTGCCAGTCTTCCTCTTTTTGCTTGAGGAAGGTGGTTCCTAAGCTAACATCTGTGCCAATCTTTCCCTACTTTTTATATGGGACACTGCCACAGCATGGCTTGATGAGCAGTGTGTAGGTCCACACCCAGGATCCAAACCTGCAAACCCCAAGCCACCAAAGTAGAGCGCATGAACTTAACCACTGGGCCACTGGGCTGGCCCCAAGAAACTCTTTAGGGAAAATAAAACAGGCCATTGTTCAAAACTGTTTAAATAACACAACCACTACCATCACAACAAATGTTGGGTTTTTAGCAAATGTCAGATACCAGGCTAAACGTGTTTACAAACAAATGAATGTGCCCAAGTACATACAACAAGTAAGTGTCACAATTCAAACCTGGGTGTATGTAATTCCAAAGCCGGTGGCTTCTCTCAGAAGTCACACATTTCCAATTAGAAAATCCAATGATTGTTTCTCAGTGACAACTATCTCCTGAAACTTCCCTCTTTAAACTTGAATGGTGCTGGCATTTGATCAATTTTTCCCACCTGCATTCTCTGCCTACTGTGTGTCTTCTCTTCTTTTTACCTCTCTTATTCTGGTTGTTGAATGATAAATCTCTGTCACTCTACCTTTGTAAATATGTACTGTATTCTTTTATTTAGAGAGCTCATTCACTCCCTTGCTTTCAACTATCACTTCTTTTAAAATGATTCTCAAATATATTTCACTACTCAATGTCTCTTCCAAACTCAAGATTATCAACGCTGCTAAATATATCTACTCACGTGTCAGTTACCTAAAACTCAATAATTTGAAAAGCAATATAAATATTCATTAGAAGTATGGGCTCCAGAGCTAGTGTCTCAGTTACTTTTGCTACAATAATGCTAACAACCACAAAAGCTCAGTGGTATACAAGAACATTTATTTATTTTACAAGTCTGTGGAGTTGGGCTAGGCAGGCCTTGGCTGATCTCAGGGGGCTCACTTGTGTATCTGCAGTCAGTTGCTGGCTGGCTAGGTCGGTCTTGTGAACTTGGCTGGGCTCACTCATTTGTCTTGGGTTAGGCTGAACCAGGATGACTTCTGCTGAGATGACTAGAGCAAATTGGCTCTGTTTCTTGTGTCCATCAGGCTAACCCAGGCATGTTCTCGTGGTTATTGCAGAGGAGCAAGTCATTTTCAAGTTTCCGCATGTGTCCTATCTGCTAATAATTTGTTGGCCAAAGCAACTTATATAGTGGAACTCAGAATCAAGAGAGGGGATAATCGATTCTACTTTTAATGAGAGGAACTGCAAAGTCACATGGCAGAGGATGTGGATACAGAGAGGTGTGAACAATTAAGGCCATTAATGTAATCAATCTACTTTAGGCAAATTGCTTGTATTGGAATACTAGCTCTGCCACTTAATAGCTGTGTGACCTTGGTAAGTTTTCTGATCTCAGTTTCCTCACCTGAAAAATGAGTACAAGTTTACAAGTTTACTTCCTTGGGTTGTTGTGAAACTAAATGCTTTAAAAGATAGAAAGTACATGGTAAATGCACAGTATCCCTCTTCCCCATTTTGGGTGCAGATAACGTGTCCTGCCAGATGCATAGTCCTGCAGTGCTTTTCACATGTCACCAATGGCACAAAGTCCAGGATCCCAGTCCATCCCCCTCAATGACTCTAAGTGCTAAGTAGATAATGACTTCCATAATTCATGTCTGAAGTGTGTACATTAAGCAAAATTATGGAGGCATAATTTTTATGACAGCAACTATTCAGGTGTAGATTTGTAACACAAGCTCTTTGGGTTTAAGTTCCTTCAATTCTCTCTCTCTTACCCACGTGAACTTCTGCTTCAGGACCAGTGGACACTGAAGTGTGAGACTGTTCATGAATATAGAAGTAGATGTGGTTCTCCAACAGTAAATCATGATGCTGCCCAGGTTGAAGACTATCTTTTGTAGCATAACAAAGCACCTCAAAACTTACTGGCTTAAAATAAGGTTTTATTATTTTTCACAATTCTGTAGGTTGTTTGGTTGGTTCTTCTGCTCCATGTGGTGCTGTCTGGAGTCACTCACAGGGCTGCATTGAGCTGGCAGATAGGCTGTGCTGGACGGTCCAAGAAGGCTTCTAACATCACTGGGGTCTTGGTGAGGCACTACATTTATTTCTATCAAGGCCTTTCTCTACATCTTCCAGGGCCTCTGCATGTAGCTTCTCTCTATGGAAGGGTATAGCCTGATCTTCCTTACTGCATGCAGCTGGGTTCCAAAAGGGTAAAAGAAAATACTCCAGGCTTCTAAAGGGTTAGGACTGGAATGGCACAATGTCATTTCTGCCATCTTTTATTGGGAGGGAACTACATGAGGTCTTGAATACCAGGAGTCATAGTTCATCCAGAGATACCAACATAACTGTCTACCACATTTGACCAGCCTGGTTAAACAAAGAGAAGGAGGCAGCAGGGGCCACAGAATATTTGGTTGTCCCGTTTTGTTTTTGTTTTTGTTTTTTTTTTTTGAGGAAGATTAGCCCTGAGCTAACATCTGCTGCCAATCCTCTTCTTTTTGCGGAGGAAGACTGGCCCTGAGCTAACATCCATGCTATCTTCCTTTACTTTATATGTGGGATGCCTGCCACAGCCTGGCTTGCCAAGCGGTGCCATGTCCTCACCCGGGATCCGAACTGGCGAACCCTAGGCCGCTGAAGTGGAACGTGTTCACTAAACCATTGAGCCACCGGGCAGGCCCCTGCTTGTCCCACTTTTAGTGATACAAGGATTGGTCAGTGGGTTCGGATGGTGAGAGCTTAATCCTTCCATTGTACTGTTACTGGTCAACTTTTCAACTAATAGTTTTATCTACTGATGGTTGTTGCCTGAATCAATTATTTCATTACAGATTACAAAACGGTAATTTTTCTAATTCTAGCATTTCTTTTGAGGGACTTTTTCAAAATCTTCTTCACCCTGTAAATGAATTTTGGGAAAAGAAAGAAAAGTGGTTCTGGATCTGTGATGTGGTAAACGTTGAAACCAGTACTAACTTTGTGTTCTTGGGGTCAGCTGAGATCCAGGAGACTAGTATCTATGGACTGTATTAACTAAAGGAATGAAGGATCATCTGAAGAATGTATAATCCACTCATTCTTTCAAATATTTCTAAATCTTTCCTGTACTAAACCAGACTATAGGAGTTTCTTGCCTGGGCTATGCTGTTCACCTCTTCCAAGCCTACAGAATTGCCTTCAGCCTAGATTGAGAGATGTTGTAATAAAGAAAGAGTCCCATAGAATTAATTGTTGGATTTACTATAAGGATGCGGTTGAGGACACTGTTCATACAACACATGATCTTGTTTTGAGAAACCGTGGGGGAAATTTATCTTTGATCTCAGTCCTGGGAATAGCAACGCCTGCTCTGAGCAGCTGTTTTGTTATCCCATGGATGCTGAGACTGTCATACCTGATCTTGTTTTCCCTTGTTACAACACCTGCCCAAAGCTTAAAGCAAGTGTTCGGGACCTTAGAACATGTATTTTTGTGTCTTATTTTTCTTGCTTCTATCTTCCTTTTGCCTGAATTTTCCCATTTTAGTTGTTTTAAATTCTATTTTACCTATTAATGTTTTGTAAGCCACATAGGTGTTTTTAGAAATAAGCAAGGCATAATTCTTTTAAACCTGCCAAATATATTGGCCTTTTAAGTAGTTTACAACACTGTCTTCCCCACTAGGCACTAAGCACCAAAAGGATTTGTCTTGTTCGCTCCCAGTGCTTAACACAGTGTGTGGCACAAAATAGATGTCTAGAGAATTTGTCTAACAAGTTAATGTTGATGACTCCATCTTTAAAATTTCCTCTTCTGGGACCAGCTAGGTGGTCTAGTGGTTAAGTCTGTGTGCTCCGCTTTGGTGGCCCAGGGTTTGCCGGTTCAGATCCTGGGCATGGACCTAGCTCTGCTTGTCAAGCCATGCTGTGGCAGCATCCCACATAAAATAGAGGAAGATTGGCACAGATGTTAGCTCAGGGCCAATCTTCCTCAAAAGAAAAAGAAATTTCCTCTTCCCTGGTTTTTGGGGTACCTTTCCATCCCGTGGGATACTCTTCTATCCCATGGGAGTCCCCTTCTATCTCATGGGGTACCCTTCTATCCCAGTTCTTTTACTGTTCTGACTCCTTGTTTCTCTTCCATAGTTGTCACTCCTTTTTTTCCTTGCCTCAAAATTTCAGATTTTCTCAGGGTTTTGTTCTTCAGTTTCAGCTCTTCTCACTCTTTGTGCTCTCCTTTGATAAGCTAATCTAAACCCTAGGTTCCAGTTGCTACTTGTATGTTAGAGACTCACAAATCTGTCCCTGCAGCTCAGACCTGGAGCCTGCATCCCAGACAGATAGATTCAGCTGACTCCTGGGCAGCTTCATTTGGATATATGAGTAACTTCAAATTCAGCATGCCCTAACCAAACACATCATTTTCCCCCTAACCCTGCTCCTACTTTAGTATTTCCTATGGTCATCACTGATACCTCCATCTCCCCTGTCACCCAAGCCAGGAATCCCAGACTCTCTTTTAACTTATCTACAAATTCAATCAGCTACCCAAATCTTGGATATTCAGCCCCAAAATATCTGGGCACACATTTGGACACAAGGACCTTCATCAATCCAATCATTTATTAATATGAAAGTGGAACCACCCAAATAGAAAAATGGTCAAATTATATAACCATCTCTTGGAGTTTTTAAAGAATATTTAATGACATGGAAAATATCTTATGATCCAAAGAGAGAAATTAGGTACATTATTTCATATTAGATTTTATATATATCCATAGAAAAAGTAGTGGCTTCTTTCTGGTAGTAGTAAGTCATCATAGTGGTAGTAAATAAATAAGTAGGTAGTATTAAGTTCCATCCTTGTAGGGGCCTTTGCATCAACTCTTCCCTCTGTGTGGAGTGTTTTTCCCACCCTTTACTTGACTAACTCCTAAATGCGTATTCATACTTTGAGTCTCACTCAGCCTGAATGTGACTTCCTCAGGAAGGCATCCCTTTTCCTTTTATTTAAAGACCTTAGAATATGTACTTTTGGGCATATGGACATATTCTCACAGTGCCTTGCGCTTTTCATTCGTGGTATGTAGTTTGAATTTACTACGTACAGTATTTATGTGATTATTTCTTGAATGTCAATCTCCCTCTCTAGACTACAAGCTCTGTAAGAGTCGAGTCTTTGTCTGTTTTGTTCACTACTGTATCTCCAGCACCTTCGACAGCTCCTGGCATATTTGTTGCAAGAATGAATGAATGCACTACATCAATGGTTTCCTGACCCTGTGCTGAGGCAGTGCCTCGCCATGGTAAGGGACTGAGGGTGGTGTCAGTGGGTGCCCAATCCATTCCCAGGTCATCTTTTGAGTCAAGTATTGGATTCTGGCATAAGATCACATTTGTAAAAAGGAATGTCAGTGCTTCAGAAAATATTGACCGACCTCTGAATTAGATGATCTTGGAGTCTCTTCCATCTTCAATATTCTGTGATCCTAGGTGAAAATAACAAAGGCCATATATGAACATATCCTAATTAGGGAGTGGCCTTTGCCAGTGAGATTGGCAGTGGTTCCTTTTTCCAAAAGCAAGGAAGCTCCTCTTTCCCTTTCTTAGATAACTGAAGATCTGAGGGGCTCTTATTCCTTTCCACTCAGCTAGGATCTACTCCCAGACCTAGAGTTTTCTCTCCTCGGCTACCTTCTTACCATCACTGAACTGGTCCTTTCTCCTCACCACTTTAGTGCTTGCTCCAAAGACCCTAGAGTCCAGCCACTAGGGGCTTCTTGTAGTTCCCCTCTCATGTTCCCAGACACTCTCATTAATGCAGTTCCCTCAGCCGAGAATGGTCTTTTTTTTCCACTTTGGAAAGTCATGCTGTAACTCAAATGCAAACCCTTGTAAAAAGCTTTTCTCAAACCCTCCTCTGTTCCCAATATTTTATTATATCTCTATATAGAACTTCCTACAGTTCAAACTTGGGCAACTTACTGAACGCTCTAAGCCTATGTTCTCATCAGAAAAATGTGAAGAGTGTAACAGGTTGTGTCCCCCAGAAAGCAGACTCTTACATGACTAGTGTGCAGATTTATTAGGGAATGCTCTTGGGGTCATCACTTGTGAGAGGGAATGGAAGAAGAACTGGGCAGAGGGAGAAGTCGGGCTGTGATGCAGTCTTACTGGGGGGCCTCAGCTGAGGCAGGTTGTTCTGGAGATGGGATGACCAATCAGAATTGTCCCAAGTTGAGGTGAGAGGGCGGGGCCTTCCAACAATCCTTAGATACTATTAACAGCCCTGCATTCATCAGTCATTGGATGTGGCCTCCTTGGGAAAGGGGTGTGACATTGGGCAATGCTGGAAGGGAGTTGACAGCTGATGGCTGTCTGTCTTTATGGTTATTATAAATAAAACTTGGCTCTATAAGCATATAGAGCAAGGTAGGGAAACACTGTTTTATTTTTGCATCTCTAATCCTAGTGGAGGGCCTGGAATCAATGAGGTTCAATAAAGGCTTGTTGATGTGTTAATATATAAATATACCTGTCACCCTTTCTCTGAAGCAGATGTTATTTTGAGTTGAACTCTCGACTAAAACAAATACAAAAAGCCATTTCAGCCATTTAATAACTTTTATTAGCAAAATTAAAGGAGGCACATATATCCATTTGCCTGAAAAAAAGTTCCAAAGACAAGGAAAGCAAAAACAATGAAGCAGTATTTGACAACCGCAGAAGAGCTCCAGTTAAAATGGCTACTACGACTGGATTTTATATTTTTGGAAGAGAATCTTCAAATTATAGACAGGGAAGGCGATTTAGCTCCCTGTTTCCACAGCTCATATGGTGAGGTTGTGAACGGAACTATCAACCCAAAGGAAGTACTTACCTCCATCAGTGTGTGTTGGGCTTTATTTTCCCACATACTCAATCTAGTTCATTGATATGTTTTAAGAGAGTATTTATTAAACACTGCCTTGTGCCAGACACAGGTCTGGGGCTACCGCAATGAGCAAAGGTTACAAAGCCCCTGCCTTTAAGGATCTCACATTCTTGATTCTTGGTGGCAGGGGACAGACAAGTAAAATCTGGAAGTGATGATAACTGTCACGAAGAAATATAAGCAGGTAGAGGGTAAGAGCGGTGGTGCAAGTGTGTTCTTTTGGATAGAGAGGTCTGCCAAGATACCGACCTTTGAGAAGGGACCTGAAATACGCAAAGAACACGGATGAGTTAAAAGAAATCTGGAAGAAGTGTTCCAGCTAGAAGGAACAGCAAGCGCCAAGTCCTGAAGTGGATTGAGCGTGCGTGTTGTAGGAACAGTCAGCAGGCCAGAGGGGGCCGTACGATTGGAGATGAGGTGGGCAGGAGCATATATAACTTACACATACCGATATTTTCCTAGCCTGAGACCACACTGCTAAGGGAGCTAGGGTGTAGAAATCGCTCAAGAGACCACAAAGGGCACGATGAAGCGCATTTCCAACAACGGAGCTGCAAGGACGCCTTTCCTCCATGGGTAGGGCCAAGGTAGACTACCGCAGGGGATGGACTGGGTCCTGCCCTCCGAAGACCCACGCTCGCCCAGGGCCGGAGGCGGAGCCCGGGGCCGGCCGGCGGGGGTCCCCCGGCCGCCGGCGCTGCACGCGCCGCAGTTACCAGCAGGCGGTGCAGTGAGCGCGCCTGCAGCCGCCGCCACCGCCGCCGCCCGCCGGGCCCAGAGAGGAGGAGAAAGGAGGGGACCGGAAGGAGCCGCTGGTGCTGCGGGAAGTGGCAGGAGCGGGAGGCGGGGACCCACCTGGAAGCGCCGCGGCGCCGCTGTCGAGCTTCCTGCGGCGGCGGCCACCGCAGCAAGTGCCGTGGCGGGGGCGGAGAGCGGCCACGGCGACGGCCTGTCCCCGAGTGGCCCGCAGCGGCCGGCCCCGCGAGAAAGGTGAGCGGGCGCTCGCGGCACGTGGTGGGGCCCCGACGCGGGGGAGGGAGAATGGAAGAGGAGGGAACGTGGGGGCCGATCGGCTCTGGGACTCGGCTTTGGAGCCGAGGACTGGGAGGGGGTAGGTTGGAGGCGGCGGCAACGGCGGCGACGGCAAAGTCCCCACGTGGGGCGGGGGTGCGCGCGCACGTGTGCGCGGGCGGAAGGGGGGCGGGGAGGGCTGTTGGGAGGGCGACGGGCGCGCGCCCGCTCAGTAGTGGCCCACGTGACGAGCACGCCGAGCATCTGCTTCCACGTGACAGGCAGGGAGGCGGGCCGAGGAAGGGGGATGCTGTGTCTGTGTAGGATAACAGTGGTCGGCGGAGGTTTTAGGGTTCTTTGCCGCTTTTCTCCTCGAGTAGGGGAAGTCGGATGAGAAATATTAGGGGGAAAAGACTTGCTGCTCTTTCTCTGTTATACACGTTCTCCAGTCCGTTAATGAAGCACTTTTTAAGTTCCGAAATACTGATTTCTCTGCACCGCCATGTTGGTTCGAGACGAAACTCGCGAGATGCTAGAGGGTTTGTATCGCGAGAGCGCTCGATTCTCGCAGGACCTTGTTGGCAGAGCGGTTGTCCTGGATGGCGGAGCCTTGGGTTCCGGGGGCCTGGGACCCGCAACTCTTTCTACCAGGCAAGTTGTTAGGGAGGGGCCGGGGGCGAGTGCCTCTTGGTGCCGGGAGACGTGCTGTGTCAGCTTCGTCTAGTCTTGAAGGGATACGTTGACCCCATTGAGGCGGCACGGTCCTCCTCCCCACCCCCCTGCGGGCGCTCGGCCACCTGCAGAAGCCTCCGCCAGGGCTCCCGCTCCCCCGCGCGGGGATAGTTCCACCCCGGCCCGCTCGCTGGGAGTCCCGAGCCGGCTGGCGCGCACGCGACCGTCCCGCTGGATACCGTTCCTCTCACTAACAAACGTTCTTGTCAGTTTTCCCCCCTGTTGCCATTTTCTAAAGAATTCCAGACCTGTTAACTGTTCTGTCGCTGTGTCGGCAGCGGTACCTTTCTCCGCTGGCGGTTCTCAGACGCTCCAAGCAGGGCGCCCTCCGCTTCTCCTCGGGGCATCGTGTGCTCCCGTTTATTTGTTCATTGATAACTTCCTCATCACTCTAACGTACTTTGTATTTACAGTAACTTTTGGCAGTATTTGGAGGGATCGCTTCTATCTGTGACAGTACCTGATGTCAGGATAAAATCGTGCTTTTAATCTTTTTGTACTACTCATACTTTTTCTACTAACTCATACTTATCGATAAAATTTTGATTACTCCTGTGTTAGGAGGTTGCCATCTTTGATGTTCAGGGATGGTTGTTTTAGGTTACATATTTAAGGTAAGAGTGGAATGTTTTAAGTCAAATTTTTAATTAAAAGCAAACTTCTCTTCATCAACTTTGGTATCAAAGTTTGAGTTCAGTTTTTCCTGAAATGAGTTTGACATGAAATTAGTTTTTCTCCAGATCTCCAATATCTTATCCAAAATTAGCTTACAGTATACTTTTTTCATATTCTTGAGCAGTCCTTGGATTTATTTAGTCTTCGTAGTGGGGCGTTAATTACAAAACTAATCAGATAAGTAGGTAATCCATTCATAATTTGTTTTCTTTTTTAAACTACCAAAGTGTTGTTTGCCTCTACAGTTAATACAGAAAAGCGTAAAGAGTGAAATGCTCCCTCTTACTCTCTGTCTACCCAGTTGCCTTCCTCGGTCTTACATCTCTTTACCCACTCTTAGCGGTAGCTGTGTTTTTCTCCAGATATTTTCCATTTTTTTTTTTTTTTTTAATGAAGAAGAGGAAGTGGAGGGGTGTTGTTTTTAGACTGTCGCATTAGCAATCAGTAAAATTTTTTCTACTCAGTTAAATTTTTATTTAGTGATATATGCCTATGGTGTTGACTCATATGTATGCTGCTTTCTGTTTGTACAGACTTTTTGGTAGTATAGTTTTGTGAGTAGTAGCAGCATTTGCGCTAGAGATTTAGTATGCTGGTAGCTTTGCACAAAAATAAAGTCCATGTAAAATAGGATTTAAAGAAATGTTTTGACACTTGTTTTAGTTTTATGTTCAATATTTGTGTTATATATTTACCCTTATATTCATATGTTTATATTTTGTAATAGTTATGTATTCTAAACTGTAACCCAAGTATGTGTATAGGAGTTTTCCAGAAGCTTTTTTTTTTTGTTTTGGTGAGGAAGATTGGCCCTGAGCTAACATCTGTTGCCAGTCTTCCTCTTTTTGCTTGAGGAAGGTTGTCACTGAACTAACCTCTGTACCAATCTTCCTCTATTTTATGTGGGATGCTGCCGCAGCGTGGCTTGATGAGCAGTGTATAGGTCCGTGCCCAGGATCTGAACCTGTGAACCCCGGGCCCCCAAAGTGGAGCACACAAACTTAACTGCTATGCCACCAGGCCAGCCCCTTTCCAGAAGTTTTGAAAGTTAACAGCTCAATTAAAGTAATAGTTCTGACCATGCAATTCAGTGAGTTTAACTGGAGAGTGGCAGATACATTAATTAATGCAAGCAGATGTACATGTTGTACTCAAAAATTGCTAAGCAGCATTTTGTGATTGTTTCTTGTGTTTTTTCCCCACACACCTACCAGCAATATTATCAGACCTATCACATAAAAAAAATAATGTCCACTCTTCTTGGGCATTGTGGTTTTCTACTGTAATAGTTCAACTAGGAATGTTGGGGAACAAAAGTGAGTGTCGAGAGGTGCGATATGAGAAAGAGGAAAAAGGAGACATGGGGGTGTAATAGGTTAATGTTGAAATGGAGTTGGAGAAAGTGTGTAGAAAAGAGAAGATGGCTGAAGGTTGACGGAGCTGTGGTCCAAGAATAGGCAGGCACCTGATGCTTGACCAGAATCGAGAATCAGTATTGGAGGCATTTTTTTCCTCTTAAATAAATTTTTTAGACAATTTTCAGTCCAACCCCAAATTTCTTGATAGCACCTATCATAAAAAGTTGGCTACTGAAGTTGATATTTAATTGAAACTTTGTGAATTCTTAGGTAAAGCTCTCTTGTTAAGTAACATTTGTTGTTTACATTTTATTATTTTTAGAAGTAGGAAATTGTGAAAATGACAATGGATTCAAAGGTAACAGTTCTATAATGGTCTGTGCAAAGGTATCTACACAGTTTTGCTTGGTAATTGGGCTTTTGGTAGTTCACGTTCACATCTGATCCTTGCAGCAATACATGTTTCTTATTCTTACAATTTTTGTTTTTTTCCTGAGGAAGATTTGCCCTGAGCTAACATCTGTACCAGTCTTCCTCTTTTGTGTTATGTGGGTCGCTGGCACAGCATGGCCGCTGCTGAGGAACCTGGGAACCTACCCCAGGCTGCTGAAGTGGAGCACACTGAACCTAACCAGCAGGCCATGGGGCTGGCCCACAAGTTTGTTATATAAACCGTTTTTGGTAGCAGATCATGGGAATCACCAGTCTTTTACAGACACTGAATTACCTGAGGTACTGGGTAGAAATTTACTCAGAAAATCTAATGAAATGTATCTTACATGATTTGAGCTTGCGTGAGTAAAATGTAAATAACCAAGAAGTTATTTTCCTTCTTCTTATTTATTACTGTCATAGAAGTGATCTATGAGAGCTAATGAGCTTCAGTGATAAGAGGAATTTGTTAACAGTGATATGATAATATAATATTTGTTCTCACTTGGGTTTTTTCATTAAGATCTGATACAATGCTGATTTCCATAGACCTGTAACTTTGTAAACGGTACAGTGTAATACCTATGTTACATATTAATTATATCAAGAATATGTTTTATTTTTTACATCATCTTGAACCAATGTCCAAGAGAGATTACAGTAAGTTACATGACCAGAAATATCAGTGAAGGTATGTTACAGGTGCTTTCAAAAAAATCTGTCTAATTTCACATGAAAATTCAGTCTGGATTTAACTACAAGGAATATTTGCTGGGAGACATTTTGATTTTTAAAGTAATATTGAATATGGATGTGATATACACTTTGGTGCAAGTTTCTGTAGTTAATACTCTGATAAGCACTGTAATTATACTTTAAAAAACAATATCAGTAAATATTTCCCAAAGTCCTGAGTCTTCTAAAACCATGGAATTATGGACTTTGGTATTTTATTTGAACTTGTCCTTCTTGCCTCTTTTTGTTTTTTTCTTTTCAGCTGTTCTTTCTCATACATTTAGGTAATTTTTGTCTTGTCAGAAACAAGTGAGTTGAGTAACTTTTCCTGAGGAGACTTTCAAACTATTTGGTTATTATTATTTTGGGGGAACTCCAGTATATTAATGTTACAGTCAGTAATTCATCGAATGTTTTTTGAGTGCTAACGATCTCAGCCATTTCAAACAGCAGAGATCTTTAGCCTTCCAAATAACTAACCAAGTATAAGCTTGTAGTCTTTTTTTTTTTTTTCCCTTTTTCTTCCAAAGCCCCCTGGTACATAGTTGTACATTTTCAGTTGTGGGTCCTTCTAGTTGTGGCATGTGGGACGCTGCCTCAGTATGGCTTGACTAGCAGTACCATGTCTGCGCCTGGGATCCGAACCGGTGAAACCCTGGGCCACCGCAGCAGAGCGTGCAAACTTAACCACTCGGCCATGCGTCCGGCCCTAAGCCTATGGTCTTTATTCAGAAACTATTAATTGCAGTATAAACTTTAGGTTTTGCAGCACCAGTAGAGTTAGTTATCTGATTTTTTTAGCTACAGATTATAATCCACAGGGTTGGCCATTGGAGTTAGGCACACTGACAGCTGAGGTGTCATCTTATTTCAAGCGAAAAGGAAGAAGAGCTGTTTAAAAGTAGATGGAACTACGGAAGAATAGTGTTTTAAGGGTGTTACATAGAGACATACAGTCCTATAATCATTAACTTCTGAGGGAATCATAATATTTGTAGAGCAGTATATTACATGGTGTGTCACAATGATGACCTTCATAAGTGAACTTTTAGTCTACGTACTGTATTTAAGGAAGTAAGAAATTGACGTCTTTTTAAAAGATTGTTACAAGGGTAACTTTTCAAATCTTTGTTAATTAATGTGTTTCAGTTTTTTAGAAAATTTGCTTATAGAACTCATCTGATGATACCAAATAAAAATAGTGCTCTGTGTATGGAATTTCCTTTGTTCTATTTTACTGCTTTTATCTGTTTACTTATTTCCTTATTTAATATTTCAAGAGATTGCCTCCCAAAAAGGCTCTAGTACATTTAATATTTGATATTTGTAATAAATAACCAGTTGTCTAAAGACTAGCGCCTTTGTTGATGGAATTTTCAAATCCGAGAATTAGAATTGGTAAATGATCTTGTCTGTATGATTCAGTTCTGTACTTTTGAACCTGATATTGAGGCTCCACACTTAGCACAGCTGAGTGTCCTGAGGTGAGAAATGTTTCATTTTGTAGTGGATTTTTTTGCTTGCCTTCTCAGTCTCTTCTAATATATTTATTTAAACTCTATGCTCCGTTCAGTAGTAGAGCAATGGTAGATAGTATTTGACTCCGATATAAGGTGTATGTACGTGTGTGTGTTTTAAGTCTTGGGAGTTAATGTAATCGTATTAACATTTTGGTATATTTCTTCCATTATTTTAAAATATATCTTTTACATATTTGCAAATAAAACATACATTTAATTTCGTGTCCTGCTTTCTAACCTAATGTTAGGTAACATTTTCCCAGTCTCACAGTGAGTCTTCATAACCATCGTTAGAAACGGTAGTATGATGTTCTGTGTGTAGAAGTCTCATTCCCCTTTTCTAATTTTTTGCATATATAAAAACAGTGTGAAAAACATACATAACGGTGTTTCCTATATGTAGTATATTGCGGGATAGTGTATTGCCATCTTGTAGTATATTGCCGGAAGTGATTTTTAGATAAATTTTAAAGGCTTTTAAAACATTGTTGCAATATTTATCAAAAGGATCAGTTTATATTCACCTTGGACTAGCTGTTGCTTATATACCTCAGTATTAAATATCATTTATAAAAACTTGATAGGGTGTAAGTCATACTCCTTTTTTCTTAGATTATTTCTGAGGTGAAACATTACTTTATGCTTAATAGATGTATTTCTTTTGTGAGTTTTTAAGATAAACAGAATTTTAAAATTAATGTAATCAAATCTTTTGACCTAATTTTGTTCTACTCCTGACCTTATGAAATTCTTCCTCCAGAAATGTAATAAACAAATAATACTTATTTAATACTCTTTCTTCTAGTTTTTCTAAGTTAGATTTAAATAAATTTTTTATCTTATCTGGATTGGTGTGAAATGAGACTGTAAATATTTTCTTCTAAATTGGTAATTGTCTAAACTCTATTTATTAAATAATTATTTTCCCATTGTTTTCTTATATTTCATTTCTACATTTTAAATTGTTTATTTTTATCCAAAACTTAAAAAAAATTAGTATTGTTTTTTAGATGATTCTTCTGACATGTTTAATATCTTTTGTCTTGGTCTCTATTTTGGTGTTTGTTTTCTTATTGATTTTTAAGAGCACTTTATAAATTGAAGTTAATAAAGCTTATTTGTACAAAACAATGTTTTATAATTTCTTTTCTTGTCAGCCAAAATTTGAAAAATTCTTTTCCCATACCCCAGAATTTAGTAGGATTAAATGAAGCAATTTTTCCTTTCTTGGACAAAATATGAAATTACTTAAGAGTACAGTCCTAATGGCTTATAAAGAAAAAAACTACTTTGGTAGATTTTGTGGAATTAGAGAAATAAACTTCTAAGATCAACAATTTAGGATGTGTGCTTAGTGTGTTTCCTTTGTTAAATAGTAATATAAACCTTGACATCATACACTCTAACATATTAATGAAAAAGCTAATTGGCACTTCTAGGACTCAAGTTACAGGATCACAGTACAGTTACTTCTTCAGCTGTTACTAATGGCACGGCTATGTGGTGCATTTACTGAAATTTAATAATGAATAAGAAATTCCAGGTGAGCATTAGTGAGGGCATCCGTACCAGGAAGAGCATTTTTAATATTAAAGGTTCTTATTCTTTATGAAGGTGTGGTTTTTTCCCTTATGAAGTAATTATTCAAGATCTTAAAATAATTTTTAGAAAGTGAGATATTTAAATTTTAACATTTTAAAACTATGGTGGGTCCAAAGCTATTATTTTATTAAATAAAGACTAACATTTTTTGCTGTTTACAGATTGGATTGATTTACATTACTACTAGGAAGTGAAAAACAGATTAACTTTGTGAATGTGAAACCATAATAAATATTTGAAAACACATGCGTCCTGTGCTTGGGGATCACATAAAAAGAATTGCAGGTGAAGAACTTGAAGTCATTAGATTTCCTTCTAACTATGGATTGGGATGAGACTTAAAGGGATTGGAACATAATTTATACCTTCTATTTCTCCTGGAAGCCTGCTACCCCATAAGGAATGAGTTGATTTTGCGAAATGTCACTGATGTGGTCCAGGCAATAGCAGTAGCTGATTGTATTGTGGCACTTATTTACCCTCCTTACTAGTAATTTTTTTTTAATTGGTCAGAAGTTTAAGGAAAACAGATCCTGCAGTTTTTGTATGTACACTTCTCCATTAGAAAGCAGATTTATGTGTTTCATAAATAAAGTGAGATAATGCTTTGTTTGGCTTGGTTGTATTATACAGGGAAGTATCAGGATCCTGAAAAAGGTGTGTGTGTGTGTGTGTGTGTTTGTGAGATTTATCTAGTGATAGCTCTTGAGGTGCTTTGTAATACTTAACTATGTTAACTCTACTCCCCATCCCAAACCTGTAATTCTTAAGTCTCTCTACTAAATAGAAATTTTCAGTGTTGTTTTGCAGTGGTATGTTTCATTTCCTTAGGGAGAAATTTCCTTTTTTTCCCTTCCTGCTTTTTAAAAATGTGAATATGAGTAAAGTATAATACACACAGAAAGTTCTCATAAGTGTACAGTTCAGTGAATTTTAGCAATGTGAACACACCTGTGTAATCATTACTAAGAAGCAGAACATTATCAAAACCCCAGAAACTGTCTTGTGCTGTATTCTGGTCATTAACCCCTCTCGCCATGGGAAACCACTATTTTGATGTCTATTATCACAGAAGAATTTTGTGTGCTTTTGAACTTTGATTTCCTTTGTAAATATTATTACATCTTTATCCTGTTTTGATATGAGTTCCTTGAGAAATCCTAGAACTCAATCTGATTTATACCTGGAGATCTCAGTGCTTGACTTAGACATTTTTCTCATGGCATTCATAATTTTCAAGAACTCTCAGAAAGGGACAAACATCAAAGAAAAGCCTTGTTTTCAGATTGTGGTGTGGATCCTGTTTGTTTTAATGTTATTTGGGCAAACATGATAGTTTTAATTTATGTCATTAATGGCCTACAACAGTACCTCAGCTTTTTTTTTCAGTTAAAAATTTTGTTTTGAAAACTTTGGTACAGCATTCCTGACCAGCTAATAGCTTTTTGGGCTTCTATGCTATGCCTTGGCAGCTTCCTTTTCATTCTTGGAATTCTTTTCAAGCAGTGATTCCTATTCCGATTTTTATGACAGACACCTTGTGGTATCCTCTGTTACTTCAGAGAATGTTGTGAGTGCCCCTCCCCCCAAGAAAAAAGCCCCAATTTAAGTTTAAATATTTTAAAATGTTTATTTTGTGTTTATGAACAGTATAACATTACAGTGTGCAGATTATAAAATCAAATTATAGACTACTAAAAATTGAGAGTCAGCTGAGAGCCGTACCTAGTTAGTATCCTTTTTCAGGCTGACTTCAAGTGTAAGTGCAACTTTCTTATCAGAAATTCTTTTTTCTTTTCTACCCCTCCCATTTCACTTTCTTAATTTTAAAGAAAGGCATAGTGAAAGATTTATTACTGTGTTCCTATGCTTAATTCTTATTTCACAGAAGTCCCATGGTTAGTTTGAAAGATGCACTTAATTTCCTTTGTAAACAAATTTTGGTTACTGTCAGTTAGTAATGTTAGGGTCAGAATATTATAAATGGCCTGTAGCTGTTGAAATTGGATGTTTTGTTCAAGAATAATTTAAGAGTAATACATACCTACATTTCAGACTCTAGTGATCTTTTATTTGCTGAGCTTTTGTGGAAATTAAATGTTATGCAAACTTTTAGCCTAATTTCTAAAAAAAGATTTCTTTTTGCCTGGAGATGTTAAATGTCTGACTTTGGGGGAACATCATGTTATAGGAGAATGTTATGAAGAATGAAGGAGAGAGTAATTAACATTTGTAACGGTTAGGGAGTTACCACTGAGTTTGCATAAATGCTCTTCTTACTTGGTGAGTGAGTCAGGACATTTTCCATTTGACCTAAGCCACGTATATAGATAAGTAGATACTTTTCTTTCTATAGGTAGCAAAATGTCACCAAGGAAATTCTGATTCATTTTTAACTGAAAGACAGTAGTTCTCAAAATTCAGTATGCATCATATTCGCCTTGAAGGTTTTTTTTTTTTTTTTTTTTTAAATAATGGATGGCTGGGCACCACCCCTAGAGTTTCAGATTTACTAGGTCAGGAGACCAAACTTTGAGAACCAATACCAGGATATAGTCAGGGCACCTACATTTAAAAACAAACAAAAACTCCACAAGTGATTCTGAGGTACATCCCAGCTGAGAACCTTTGAGCAGTACTTCTCAAAATATGGTCCTGGGAATAGCATAGCATCACTTGGGAACTTGTTACACATGCATGTTCTCTCAAACTCTAGGGTGGAACCCAGAAATCTGTTTTATTTTGTTTTTTTAAGTGAGGAAGAGTGGCCCTGAGCTAACGTCAGTTGCCAATCTTCCTCTTTTTTGCTTGAGGAGGATTGTTGCTGAGCTAACATCTGTGCCAGTCTTCCTCTGTTTCATGTGGGATGCTGCTACAGCATAGCCTGACAAGCAGTGCTAGGTCTGCGCCCAGGATCTGAACCTGTGAACCCCGGGCTACCAAAGCGTAGCGTGCAAACAACCACTATGCAACCCTGCCGGCCCCCAGAAATCTGTATTTTAAACCAGCCCTCCAAGTGATTCTGATATGTGCTAAAGTTTGAGAACCATCCTTGTAACTCAGAGGCGTCCTTCCTTAGCACCTGTCTGGGAACTTGTTAGCAATGCAAATTTCAGGCCCCACCTAGACCTTTGGAACAGCATAATCTCTTTTTAACTAAATTTCCAGGCAGTTTGAATGTATATTGAAGATGGTGAAGGACTGCTCTAGATGATTTTTAAAACTGTTATTAAAGTAGTACTAATAAATTAAAATTTACTGAACATTTACTGTGTGCTAGATACATACAAATGCTGTATTATCATGAAGTCCTCATGACAACCTCAAAAAGATGGTTACTATTATCCTCATTCTGCAAATGAGCAAGTTAAAGCAGAGTGGTTAAGTATCTTGCTCAGTGTTACACAGGTGTTAATACAAGGTTTGAGACATGAACCCAAGCATTCAAACTCTGCTTTTGGAGTTTGAGGTGCTATCATCAGGACTATTTATGTGTATATATATGTGTCCTCCCTTGTTCTAGCACCATAGTATATATTCTAATGAATTTTTTGTGTCACGTTTTACAATGATATTTGAATTTTCTTCCAGGTCTTAGATTCAAGGACTATTTTTGCTAAAATAATTGTTTTAGACACAAAAACAGAACTGGAAGCTGTGATTTGAATAGTTCGTTCTTTAAAAATAGAAATCTCTTAAGTTTATTCATCAAGGTTTTATTCACACTCTTTGTTCCCTTATACATTTTGTTTTTTACATGTAGTTTTAGTAAGGCAGCCCTTACTGGTTAGTGTTTCATTTAAAATTTTGCACAGTGGTAAGTGCCGTGTTCAAAGACTGTATTTGTTTATTAAAGAGACCACAATGTAGTTCAGTACCTAGAGGCCCTGATATGCTAAAATTACACTTAGGGGTTCAATTCAGGTAGGACATGCAGAATAATAGATCTAAATGCTTGTGTTAATTTCAAGGAAGTACTATAAGGAAGGAATATTCTGGTCACCTTATTAATTACAGGTTTTCCGGGAAGGATTTCTGGGTCACATTCTTTTTAAGTGCACAATTCACTGATTTTTAGTAAATTTACAGTGTTGTGCATTCATCCCCACAGTTCAGATTTAGAATGTTTCCCTCAGTCCAAAATGATTTCTTTTGCCTTTTTAAAGTCATTCTCACCTTCAGCCTTTCATAGGTTTATAAAAACTCAGCTGGTGCATTTTAGAATCCTTTAATATAGTACCTTACTACAGCTTAGTTGTAAGGTTATAAACTGTAATCCATAAGCCTTTTTTTACCTTTAAGAAACTGAGGGCCGGCCCTGTGGCCACGTGGTTAAGTTCACAAGCTCTGATTCAGCGGCCCGGGGTTTGCATGTTTGGATCCTGGGCATGGACCTACACACCACTCATCAAGTCATGCTTTGGCGCGTCCCACATAGAAGAACTAGAAGGATTTACGGATTAGGATATAAAACTCTGTACTGAGGCTTTGGGGAGGAAAAAAAAAGGAGGAAGATTGGTAATAGATGTTAGCTTAGGGGGAATCTTCCTCACCAAAAAGCATAAAAAAGTAAAAGAAACTGAAAAAAATTGGTATTCTAGCTCTTTGTGTTCACGAGATCAACTCACCTGATCTGTAGGATTTAAAGTGATGTGAATGGTAGTGTTTAGGCCTAGGAAACATCCTTTCATTCACTTAATTGGTTATTTAAAATCTACTGTACACATGGACTTATACGTGAATGTTCATAGCAGCATTGTTTGTAACAGCCCCAAACTGGAACTAATCTGAGTGTCCATCAACAGATGAGGGAATAAACAAAATTTGATCTTTTAATCCAATGGGACACTACCCAGAAATAAAAAGAAACGAAGTTAAAAAAAAAAAAATCTAGTGTATGAAGAGGAAATCAGGAGAAGAGAGACAGAAGATAATTAAGAGGAGCTATGGTTCCATGATGATGTTGGCAACTATAGAGTTCTCATTGTCTGTTTGGTGGTTGCTTGGTTTCTGGAAAACTACTGTAAGTATTTCTGTCATCTTGATCTGAATACTTCACAAGAATGACAGTTTAAGCTTTTTCTCCACATAATTTTGAGAATTTTGAGGATGAATAACATGGTATGCTGAATAAGGTAGTTCAGCTACTTGGCTTTTTGTGTCTCTAACCCTGGGTTTTGTGGTTGTGGGTAAGGCTCTTTTAACACAAAAATATCTGAAGAATATGCTTGGCATAATGTATTATAGTTTTTGGTTTTAATTACTGGATTAATTAAACATTGCACTAATAATAAAGATTATCAGAGCTTTTGACAAATTCTTTGCTAGCAGTTTAATCTCCTAAAAGTTGAAGAGAATTGCTGGTGTGAAATTTATTTTGACCATTGAGGGACATACGGAATTAACCAGTTTTGAACATCTCTTTTGGGCAAGTGGCCCCATTTTATAGTCACTTCTTTGTGGTGTAGTAAAAAGGACGTGGGCTTGGAATGGGAGACCTGGATTTCAATCCTGGCTCTAGCACTTAGGAGCTCTGTAACTTTAAGCAAGTTACTTATCTCTAAGCCTTTGTTTTCCTGATTATAAAGGATATGGTACCTTTTCCTTATATGTAGAATGTATAAGGTCCTTGATATAAAATAGGTGTTCAATAAATGATACTTGTTTTTATAGATGTCGAGAAATGGAAGGTGAGAGGAGTGACGTTATCTGTCTGACTGCAAAGCCCGTGCTTTTCCAAACACTGTTCTTTGTCTCCCAGCTAGAAATGGAAGTCATGGGAATCAAAAAGTAGTGACTGTATAACCATGAAGTTTATATTAGGGGGGAATTCACAGAAAAGCAGGTTTCAGAAAGTTCAGAAAAAGCATTTGGTAATGATCACAGATAGTGTAAACAATCACTGTTGATAGGAGGTGATTAAAAAATGAAACCTGTTATTAAAATTACAAAAAATTTCCATTGACGGGAGAAGAATGTGAGTCATCTGAAGAAATTCTGACTTCCACACAAGTAATTTCTAATAAATTTTAAAAGAAAATATATCAATTCTCACATAACTGATGGTACATAACTAATGGTTAATACAAAAAACTCATGTCAGTAAGTATGTGGGGAGGCTAGAGCTCTGAAAGAGTTAAAGCTTGCAAAAAATGCTTAAGGGCGACAAAAAGGGCTAGTTTTAGCTGAATTCAGAGCAAGATCAGTAAGGAAGGAAGAGGTGCGTTTATTGGGGAGAGAACATTAAACAGTGAGAACTACTCATATCTCTTCTCATATCTAGGAAAATGATTTTCATACTGAAAGGGAGACAATCCTATTTAGAGAGTAAATTTTATTCCATGATATGTGATAAAGAGCATCTAGTTTCATTAAATAAATTTAGATTTCTAGTTCAAATGAGTTACTTAGAGCACTGAAGTGGTGGTGTTTCTTGATGTCCATGGCTGCTTTTGGCTGTAGAGAAGACCATTTACAGTTTTTGGTAAAATAGTATTGAGTAATTAAACTAATAAATTAAAAAAACTTGTCTTTAGGGCTGGCCCCGTGGCCGAGTGGTTAAGTTCGCATGCTCGCCTTCGGTGGTCCAAGGGTTTCGCTGGTTTAGATCCTGGGTGTGGACATGGCACCGCTCGTCAGGCCACTTTGAGGCAGCGTCCCACATGCCACAGCTAGAAGGACCTGCAACTAAGATATACAATTATGCACTGCGGGGATTTGGGGAGGGAAAAAACCCCAAAAGACAAAAAACCCACTTGTCTTTAAGTTTGACTTATACATTTTATTCTATTAGTAAGTCTAGCAAGTTTAATATAAACTAAGAATATTTTTATTTTTTGGGGCAGGTGTAGGGGAAGACATTTGGATTAATATATTTTAGTAGTTCTAGTCGAACAGATTAAATCTCCCTTACAATACCCTTCTCAGGCAAATTGGCCTTTGTACTTGTTTTCTTTTCCTGTAAGACTCTTATATATTTGCACAGCTTGCTCCCTCACTTCTCAGGTTCAGATGTCACCTGGTCTAGAGAGGTTTTCCCTGATGAAGCAGTTTCCAAGGGGCATCATTTACAGACTTGCGTGTGAATGGTGCTCACTGGTGTGCCCTCATTATGCCATCTAAAATAGCACCTCCTTCCTTCACGTTCCCTGGTTATTTTTCTTCATAGTAATTATCATACCTGGTATTTATTGTTTGTCTCTTCTCATTAAAATATAAGATTCGTGAAGGTTGAAGTTATGTTTTGTTTACTGACTTAGTTCTCAGAGGCTGGAATGGTACCTAGGTCATGGTGGCTGCTTAGTGATTATTTTTTGAATGATTGAGCTTATACGCTAAAGTACTTGGAACAATGGTGGGCACTAGGAAAAGGCTCTTTGAATGTTAGCTGTTAGTACTACTATTACTACTCTTGCTTACCTTAATTACATTCCTTATATTTATACATTTAATATTACCAGGTTTTATTTTAATTTTTAGCACTTTATATGCCTTACAGAATAATGTAAAATTTCAACAAGCAGGACTTTCCCAAATACTTAAAACTCTTTTAAAGTTAATAAATGAAACATGTAAATATAGTGAGTCACAGATTCTCTTAAACATTTCAATATTCCTTATTAACCAAATCAAATCTCATACCTTTAAGCTTAAAGTCGTAAGTTTGAAGTCAGTTACTATTTTAAATTTAGAATCATAAAAGGCTACAGATCTATAATGTTAAAATTCTCTTAAACATTACAAGAGCTTCAAGAAAAAATGCTTTTTTATTTTATTTGAGGAAGATTAGCCTATAGGCTAATAGGCTATTTTTGTCCTTGTATATTTTAACATTTTTATTAAGGCTTTGGATAAGTATACAGTTGTGCTTATAAAATTTCCAAACAACTCAGCTGGCAAGGATAGATGACTAAAGCAACTGAAAATTTTGCCTGAAATAGCAGGTAGGAACCTATAGTGTGAGTTGCTTAAAAGTGAGGAATTAAGAAAAGTTATGGAATTCAGTTGAAAAGGTTCTATGAGCAGAATTCTGTTCAGTTCACCAATTTTAAGGCACTGTATTAAAAGAATTAAACATGAATTGCACTGTTCCTTGAAGGAACCTATAATGAAGTAGAGAATATAGACATATCAAACTATATGTTGTAAATTCTGATAGGAGAATTAAGCATTATGGGAGCAAAAAAGAGCTCAGTTAATTCTGATGGAACATTGAATTCGGCTTTAAGGAAGAAGTTTCTAGGAATTGGAGATGAGGGGAAAGTCATTCTTTTTTTTTTTTCCCCAATTGGGGGACTGAAAAATCAATTAGGGCTGTGTTTATTAAGACATATGTTTGTGAGCCGATAAGGAATAGAATGGAATGAAAGACTAATTAGGCTCTTATACTTGTTTAAATGGGAGTGATGATGGCCTGCACTGGAACAATAACAATAGGATAGAAAGAGTAGACAGTTTTTTTCAAGACATTTTAGAAGTAGAATAAGTAGGGTTTGTTGATTGTATATTGGTGGGAAAAGGAAAGAGTTAACATGCCTCAAAGCTTTTTAGTTTGGGTGATTATATAGTTGTCATTGAGGTTGTTGACTTAAGGAGGAGATAATTTTGGGGGGCTAGGAAGAAAATGACTAGGGAATGACTTTGGGAATATCTAGAGTGAGTGCTCAGAATATGGTAGTCTGAAGTTTGGGGTGGAGATTGATCCTGGAGATATAAAACTGTTTTGTAGGTTAAAATGATCTGAAAGAGAGTTATAATGATTTTACGTACGGAGAGACCATTAGAAAGGGACACGTACATTTTGAGGGGAGCAGAGAGGAGGAGTCACAGTGCATGAGAAAATGGTGGGGAAGAGGCTCGGAGAATTTATCTCAGAGGTAGGAAGAACACTAGAAGGAAATGGAGGTCAAAGATGGGAGTTTCAAAGGAAGGAGCGACGTGATGACTTTGTTAAAGCTTCAGAGGGGTATAAATGATGTGGGGACTGAGAAGAGAAACCTTTGCATTTGGGGGAAGAACTAGCTGGATTTGATAGAGACTTTTAGCAGCTTGGTTTTGCATAATCTCAGAGCTCCAACAGTGTGAGTTGCTTAAAAAAGAAAAAACAAATGAAGTACCAGGCTGCATTAATAGGATTCTGTGCATAATAAGGGGTCTAATATGTATTCCATGTTGGTTAGCACACATTTACAATGTTGGCTTTGCTTCTGAAAGCTGCATTTTAAGAACAGGAAATGAAAAATTGGATGTGTCAAGAGGAGGGTAACCCAGATGATAAAGTGTCTGAGAATCATTGAAGGAGTTGAGAGTACTTACTTATGAAGGGAGGATGGGAGGGGACAACTATTTTCAGGTAATGAAAGGCTATAATGAGTAGTTTTCGTAGAGTGGAACTAGATCCAGGTTAAGTACTGCCAGACTTTTTTCCTTAAGAACTAAGATATTCTCTTAAATAATTACAGTTACAATGATAAAAATCAGGAAATTTAACATTAGTGTAATGTTGTCTAGTTCATAGTCATAATCAAATTTTGTCACTTATCCTAATAATTACTTTCATAGCCTTTTAAAATCAAGGATGATGCATTGTATTTAATTATCCTGTCTCTCTAGATGCCTGTAACCAGGAACAGTTCCTCAAGTTTCTTGACCTTGACATTTTTAAGAGTTTAGGCCATTTATTTTGTTGAGTGTACCTCTGTTTGTATTTCTGATGTTTCCTTTTTTTTTTTAATTTTAAAGATTGGCACCTGAGCTAACCTTTATCCTAACTTCTGACAGAATAGATTAGTTTTCTCTAATTTTGAACTGTATGTAAATGACATCATGTAGTGTTAACTTTTGAAAGATTTTAAACCTAAATATTTTTACTATTGTTGTGAAATTACAGAATCATTAAAGTTTTATCCTTTTTCTTCTAGGGAAAAGATTACTTTTTGTATTTGTATTATTAGTTTAAAATATTAGTCTGTACTGACTTTTCTCTCAGTGTATAGAAATTCCACAGCTCTGTATGATGAAACTGATGCTGATATTTCCATAGAAATGAACAGAAATTACATTAATTTATTTCTTCTGGATAAAGATAAAATTTTTTTTAGTGAAAAATAAAAAAATCAAAAGTGGTTTAGATATAAAGCAGGATTTAATTTGGAATATCCAACTTAAGTATTGTCTATAAGATATTGATAGTGTTATCTTCCGATGAACATACTGATTGGGAGAAGGGGTATTATTGTAGAAAGAAAGATATAAAAGGATAAAGGACTTTAATGGTATGTGTTTGATACTGAAACCAGAAATTAGACTCTGATAAGGCAGGACAGCATAAAACTCTTCTGGTAGGGAAATTTGATGAGACGTGACATCTTTGTTTTCTGATGTCCTGTGTTCCTTGGTAAATAATTTTTAAAACTGAGTTTTCTTACTGTGGGAAATTGGGCCATCTCCTTAAAACAGTGGAATGAAGTGGCATTTGGCAATGGTTCCTGAAGGATATGCTTAGTCTGAAGTTCTGATAATTACTTATTTGGCATTTGGCACTTGTGTATTTCTCTGATAAACATTGCTACCTCAGTGTCAAGTTACTCTATGGTTTTTTAGTTAAGAAAATTTTCCTTAGGTCAATTGAAATATCTTAGAATCAGCATTTATAACCATCCTGTAGCCTTGAGCAGAATATCAAAATGCCTCGTTAGAGTTTTTGGCAAGTGTCCCTTTTAGCGTTTATTGATTTCTGCTATATTTATGATATGGCATCTTCAGGTATGATTTTTTTTAAAGATGTACAGGAATTAAAAAAAAAAATCTGAGACCCTCCCCACCCCCACACCTTATGTCATACTTTCTTTGACAGGTTTTTTTTTTCTTTTTTTAAATTAAAACATCAGATTAAACATTTTTTAAAATTTAAAAACTTGATTAGGTTTATTAGAAAAAAATTAAATAATGAATTGATTAGCCTAAATCTAAAATTATCTTTCATTGTAACATTAAAACACTTAAAGCTGGGGCCGGCCCGGTGGCGCAGCGGTTAACTTCGAATGTTCTGCTTTGGCGGCCCGGGGCTTGCCGGTTCGGATCTTGGGTGTGGACATGGTAATGCTTGTCAAGCCATGCTGTGGCAGGCGACCCACATATAAAGTAGAGGAAGATGGGCACGGATGTTGGCTCTGGGCCAGTCTTCCTCAGCAAAAAAAGAGGGGAATTGGCAGCACATGTTAGCTCAGGGCTAACCTTCCTCAAAAACAAACAGACAAACAAAAAACACTTAAAGCTACATTGAGTGATAGCAAAGTAGTAAAGCATATTATAAGCCTCCTTTTCTGTATAAAGTATGCTTCATAAGCTTATCTTAATGCACTTTTTTTCAGAGTCACTTTAAATTTAGAATTTACATTCCTAACAGAATGAATGTGGTTAAATTAGGCTTATAAGGTTTTTGTAGAGCCCTTAACAATTTTAAGACTTTATATGACATGTTAAGGGTTGGAGGTGGGGAGTAGGATGCAAAACTGTGTGTGAATTTTGTTTCAAAAAATGTGCATGTAAGTAAGAATGGAAGGGACTACCCCAGGATATTATGTGGTTGTTAAAATGGGTTGAGGTATATTTGTACTTTATATTAAGGATATGTCTAATAATAATTGTTTAGTAATTATTAATTTATTTAACAAATATGTATTGAATATCAAGTTGTAGACTAGGCTCTGAATTATAAAAGCGAAGAAAACAGATAAAGTTCTTCTAGTGGAGCTTATATTCAAGTTGTAGGAGACCCCAAGCAAATATTCCATTGGACTTTATTAAATTGCTGTTATTTGACCGATTTTTTGACCTATAAAACTGGCAGTTTCATGTGGCTCAACCTAATATGTATGTCAGACCGTGATAAGTGCTGTGGAAAAAACTGAAAGTAGGGTAAAGGGGATAGAAACTGTGGTTGTGTAGAGGTGGGGAGTGGCGGTCAGGGAAGCCTGATTTGGTGATAAGTGAGCAGAGAACTGAAAGAATTGAGGGAACTAACCAGAAAAGTATTCTACGCAGATGGAACAGTAAACTGAAGTCCTGAGGGCTTGCAGTTTTGTATTGCTCTATGCTTGTGAGAATGCTTTAATATATTTTTGCACTATCGTGTGTTATAAACGCATGATCCTAGCTCAGGCTAACTATATTAACACATTAAATTTTCCTAGGCAGAGGAATAGAATTAAGATATGTTTATCTTCTATGTGTTTTTTACATATGTACATTTTCTGGATAACAGTTCCCAACTTTTCCCTGTAAAAGATCTCATTTATTATTTTCCCTCATAATCTATATTTTCAAAGGTTTTGTTTACTAGACCAATTGTGTTGATGCTTCTGATCAGCATTGAGATTAACATTTGTACATAACGTTCTAGTAAAGAAACATAGGTAGAACTAATGATAACAATGTAAATACGATTGATTCTCATTATTTGCAGGTTTCATATTTACGAACTCACCTACTTGCTAAAATTATTTGTAACCCCCGAATCGATAGCCCTGGAACGTTAATGGTCTTTCACAGGTATTTGCAGAGTGGGGAAAAAATTTGAGTTACCCAAGGCACGTATTTCCAACTAAAGTTGAACAATGTCATGCTCTGCTTTCTTTCAGGTCTCATACTGTAAACAGTGTTCCTTTTGTGATCTATTTAGTGCCACGTCTTTCGCATTTTTATGTTTTTTGGGATGAGAGTTTGCTATTTAAAATGACCGCAAACAAGTGCTGAAGTGCTGTCTCGTGTTCCTAAGTGCAATAAGGTTTTCATGTATCTTATGGAGAAAATACATGTGTTAGATAAATTTCATTCAAGTATGAGTTATGGTGCTGTTGGTGGTTAGTTCATTGTTAATGAATCAACGATATATATTAAATAAGGTGTCTTTAAACAGAAACACACATAGAACAAGGTTATGTATCGATTGGCTGATAAAAATGTCAACAGAGGCTGGCAGGAACTTAACCCTGCATTTCCGTTAGGAGAAATGGTTCAGTATTGGTTACTTCACTGTTTGTGGCAACTTTATAGAACATAACTACTGTGAATAATGAGAGTCAATGCTATGAAATTTGTTATGACAGTTATAGATTTTTGAAATATTGAAAATAGCCAAGGAACCTGTTAACCTCCTCTATAGATTCCTAGAGGTGGTGGAGCATCCATTTAGTGGATTAGTATGCTGGCGAAATTGTTTTGTCCTCTCGCCTATTGTTGTTCTTGATTCTTGTGTTGACCAAAACCATTGAGAATTCTTAGAACAGATGGAGCATGGCTTTTAGAAAGGATTAAGTAATCATTTATTACCTGTGACTGGCTTTTAAAGAAACTGACATTAAGTAACATCCTTAAAGATAAAAATAGCCTTTTCTCTACATTTAACTAATTGACAGATTTATAAGCACTTGAAATACAGCATGGCAGAATTTGAATTTAAAATCATTATAAATGTAAGACTTGTTTTTAATATTTTAAAGTAAGCACTTAAGAATCATAATTATTGGGGCCAGCCTGGTTGTGAGGTGGTTAAGTTCACGTGCTCTGCTTTAGCAGCCTGGGATTCGCCAGTTTGGATCCCAGGCACGGACCTATACACCGCTCATCATGCTATGCTGTGGCGGCATCCTACATACGAAATAGAGGAAGATTGGCATAGATGTTAGCTCAGTGACAGTCATCCTCAAGCAAAAAGAGGGAGATTGGCAACAGATGTTAGCTCAGGACCAGTCTTCCTCACCAAAGAAAAAATGAATCATAATTATTTGTAAGTAGTTTCAAAATGCTGTATATAGTATGGCAGCTATGAAAGATAGCTTTAGAGAAGAAAACTGAAAGTAAGGGAAAACATTTATAAAAATTGAAAGTAGGAGAGGGATCTTTACATCAGACGTTTCACATAGGCCTTACTGAATTACTGATATTTAAGTTGCAAATGTCCATTAAAGATGAATGGTTGTGTGGAGCTGAGATCATGTCCTAATGATGATAGTGTATCTTGAAATAAATCAGTCTTGCTAGTCCAAAATCATTTCCAAGCTAGTTTGTTCCGGGAATCACCAAACCAGTTTGGACCTCAGAGTGGTATATATGTAGATGCTTTCTCATCTTATTTCTTCTGAGTCATCAGTCAACTGAGGGAATTCTTTTGACTTAAGAAATTGAAAAGTTCAGGTTGTTTATCTGGCTTCAGGCAGAACTAAATCAAATTGTTTAAATGATGTCCTTCTAGGGATCTGTTTCTGTGGCCACTGAGAGTTTCAGCCTTATTCTAGGCCGCTGAGAGTTGCTTGGCTGCCGACAGTTTCAACCTTATTTTTGCTACTCCAGAGAGAATCCTGTCTGTTAGGCTGTCTTAATTGGCCATATAACCTCTCATGGAGGAACTGTGATTGTTGTTCCTTGCATCATATGCCCTGTGTGTGTCTGTGTACGTGTGTATATACATATACATGTGTACACATAGATGGGGTCAGCCATGCTTAAATTAATTGTATCACCACACGTAAGTTTCACCTGGTTTTCTAACTTTATGTAAATGAACATAGAGTATGCGTTCCTTTATGTCTGTCTTTGGTTAAACACTAAGCTTGTGAGCTTTATATTGTATGAACTTTTGGCTTTTTTGTGTTTGTCTTCTTTGATTAAACAGGCTTGTGAGCTTTATGTTGTGTGAACTTTTGGCTTTTTAATTTTCATTGCTGGATATTATTTCATTGTATGAATAATTAACAAGTTATATATCTAATGTTGATGGGCATTTAGGTAGTTAGAAAGGTGCTGCTATGAACATTCTTGTACATGTCTCTAGATGAAACACATGCTTGCATTTTTTCATATGTATGCATTTTTATTGGGTATATACCTGGGATTGAAATGGTTGGGTCAGACGGTGTGTATTTATTGCACCGCAGATATTGCCAAGCAGCTTTCCAAAGTGGTTGTTATCAGTTTACACTCCTGCCAGTAGCATATCAGAGTTCTGGTTACTCCACATTCTTGTCAATACTTGGTTTTGTCTTTTTTGAAAATCTTAGTCATTGTGGTTTTGATATCTGTTTTCTTGATGAGTAATGAAATAGAATATCACTTCATGTTTATTGACTAATTGGATCTCTTTTTTGTGTGGAAATGGCTGGTCAAGTCTTTGCTCATTTAAAAAATAGGTTGTCTGTCTTGTTCTTATTGGTTTATAGGAATTTTTAGAATGTATTTTGGACATGAGTCCATTTTTTGATCAAAATATGCATTGCAAAATATTTTCTCCCACTCTGTGGGTTGCTTTTTCATTCTCTTAATGGTGTCTTTTGCTAGACAGAAGTTCAAAATTGTGCTATAATTCAATTGATCCATGTTTTCAAATATTACTTTTTGTGAATTAAGAAAATCTTTTCCTATTCTAAGATCGTAAAGATGTTCTCGTTTTTTTTCCTAAAAAGCTTTATTTTTTACCCTTCAATTTATATCCATAGTCTGTCTGAATTATTTTTGTGTATGGCACGTGGTAGTAGTCCCAACACATTTTTTTCTATATGGCTATCCAGGTGACCGAGTATAATTTATTGAAAAAAACCTCATTGTACTGTAGTTTCACCTTTGTCCTAAATCAGGTCCTAAACCATATGCTTTGTCCTAAACCATATTTGCTCATACTCCTTTTGATTAAAGGAAAAGTAGTTGTTCCTTTTAAACCTTTAAGGATATTGTCCTAACAAAAGTCAAAGTAAAGGTAGTTCTAGAAGAAAAAGATTTTAAGTTCTTTTTTTGAGGAAGGTTAGCCCTGAGCTAACATCTGCCACCAGTCCTTCTCTTTTGCTGAGGAAGATTGGCTTGGAGTTAACATCTGTGCTCGTTTTCCTCTATTTTATATGTGGGACCCCTGCCACAGCGTGGCTTAATAAGCAGTGCATGGGTTTGTGCCCGGGATCCGAACCTGTGAACCCAGGCCTGGTGAAGCAGAACGCATGAACTTAACTGCTACGCAACCAGGCCAGCCCTGAAAAAGTTTTAATTTTGATCTTAAAAATCCTGTTTTATCATGCTGTATCAGTATTAACTAATTGGCTTGCTTCTCTTAAGTTTTCTGTTCTAGGAGATAAATAGGAAATAAATACAATGATGGGCACTTTCAGTATGCACTGCCTTGTGTTCAGGCCTCACACCTCTTCATAGATAGATGGATATCTGTCCTCTCTTCTGAACACAGAGAGAATGACTGCAGGAGAGCCTGAATGACTTACAAAGAAGTATAAAACTCTCTTCTCTAGTTTTCTGTTAAATGATATCATTCATTAAACAACAAACATACTACAGGAAACAATAGACCTGTCAAAATATCTTCTGCTTTTGATTAGCACTGAGCTATTACAGATTTCGTGTAAGTAGTATAAAGTTGTTATTGATATTCTCAAGTAAATCTGTATTTTAACTTCTGGAAAACTTGAATGTTGACAGCCATTGGGAGAAGAGTATTAACATAGATCATGTATCATCTGTTTTTCAGACATAGCATATCTTATTTTCTTCTGAAAGGAGTTCTTCGTTCACAGTGTTTATAGAATTATCATAATGCAGAGAGCCACAGAGACTCATGGACTGAACTCTGGTTTAGGCAGTAAAACCTAGGTTCAAGTTCTGGCTTTATTAGTTGTGTGATCATAGGCATTTCTTTTTTTTTTCCTCCCTACTTTTTCTCCCCAAACTCCCCTAGTATGTAATTGTATATTTTAGTTGTGGGTCCTTCTAGTTGTGGTATGTGGGATGCCATCTCAACATGGCCTGATGAGCGGTGATCCGAACCAGCAAAACCCTGGGCCACCGAAGTGGAGCACGTAAACTTAACCACTCAGCCACAGGGCCGGCCCCCATAGGCGTTTCTTGAGTCTGTTGCCGTATTTAGGAAATGAAGATGATGCCCTAGCTTGTCTACTTTTGAGGTTATTGTGGAGGTATACTGGAGAAGTTCTTTCTTATTGTAAAGCACAGTATCAGTAGAGTGGTTAAGACTGTGTTCTGCCTCTTAATAAGCTGTGTAATGTGTAATGTTGGATAAAATAACTGTTTTAAGCCTTAGTTTTCTCATCTGTAAAATGAGAATAATAATAGTACCTACCTCCATAGGTTTTTGAGAATTTTAAATGAGATAATGCATATAAAGTATAGAGCCTGGCATATTGGACATAATCAATAAATGTTAACAGTCCTTATTATATATATCTGTTGATTATGCACTGTGTACTGGGGGTACTTTCTATAAATTATTTCATTTAATTCTCAGGACCATTCTCTGTTGTAGGAATGCTTTTTCCCTATTTCACAGATGAGGAACGAGTGTCAGAGGTTAATTGCTCAAGGTCACATAACTAGTAAGTGGTTTAGTTTGGATTGGAACCTAAAACTAAAATTTTTTCCCCCAGTATACTCAGATGTCTTTCAAATATATGCTGTATGTCTATACCATATTGATAAATTGCCTTTAATTCATGTTTACAGAATTTTTCAAAGACTGAGTTTTGTGTGTTTCCAGTGTTTTCAAATATCTTTTATCCTAGTCTTTCTAGGTTTCTTTAATTTGCTCAATAGGCCAGAACTTCTACTACAGAAATAAACATCCTTTGTTGATATGTAATTAAGAACAGTTAATGGTTTGTTTACAAACCATTAGACTCCTTGAGTCTAGCTGAGTTAGCTATTACAGAGTGACTTTAGATTTCTCCTCTGGAAAGGGAAAAATACTTGTTGATTTTATTCTCTCCTTTAAGGAGCTTACTTCAGGTTGAAGTGCAAAACTGTAATGACTTTAAAGCCAACAGAAAAAGGTTGAAAGACCCAGAAATGAAAAAGTACCTAGCCTTAAATATTTCTGGGTGAAGTATTTTTGATGCTGAGTTTAGGGAAATAGAAATAGCCATTGTATTCAAAGGAATTTTGGAGAACTATTTTGAGGTTTTCTTTTCTTTCTTTTTTTTTCTGATGCAGTCCATTTTTTGAATTTGGAAAACTAATGGAGATCATTATAGTGTTCTTAGTCAAAGTACCTCCTCCATGATGATCTTTCACATTTCATTCCATTGCTGTAAAATGGGCAGCATTCAAATGAATTATTTCACTTGGCACTATATATTTATTTAAAATCCATTTTTATTTTTTTAGTTTTATTTTATTTTTTTTGGTGAGGAAGATTGGCCCTGAGCGAACGTCTGTGCCAATCTTCCTCTATTTTGTATGTGGGACACTGCCACAGCATGGCTCGATGACCGGTGCATGGGTCCATGCCTGGGATTTGAACCTGTGAACTCTGGGCTGCCGAAGCAGAGTGTGAGAACTTGACCACTGTGCCACCAGGCCGGCCCCCTAAAATCCATTTTTAAAGGACAGTTTTCATGGAAAGGTTTATGTATTTGGCACCAAAAGATTTTCTACTGACAGTTCATATGTGAAGTGGAATTTGTAAATCATTGGGAAAATAACACAGCATTTATGAATTTTGTTAACACCTTGGAGTTTATCTTCTATGTGGAATTAGATATAGGTGTTTATGGAAGATAATTTGTTGTGTGTTTGTAGGTCATTATAATAACACTGTTTCCCACACTTTAATCTAAACTTTTCTTATAAGTTAACAGTTTTTGCTGTATCTGGGTATAATCTGTATGAATCTTTATTTTAGACTTTTCTTTGACTAAACTTTCTGGCTAGCCTCAATTAAAATTTTTCTTTTAATAAAATCATTGGTTTGATGCACTAGCTACCCTTTTTTCATAATACTCCTTAAAATAAACACTACCTAAATAAAAGTTCATTCTTTTGCTACCTGAAATTATCAGCATAAGAATGAATAGCATGTTTTGAGAGGTGTGGGATTAACTGAATTATCACATTTGTACTTAGATGTCAGTGTATAATTCTGAAATTCATAGAAAAAAATGAGAAATAGTTTTTAATGGTTAATGAGTCTGTAGCTTACAGAAAAATTGCTTCTAAATGAGTTTTAAAAACTCCGTTTATCTCTTTAGATTCACTTGTTTTTATATTTTTACTTTATTCAGTACTCCTTTGATCCACTAATATGAAATAGAATTGTTGAATAATATTTAGAAATGACAGCTAGATAATTCTTTGTCTTTTTAATACTTATTTTCCTGTGATGTCATCAGTTTTATTACAACCTCAGTGGTTCCAAGTTATTGTATTTAATTAACAAAAAGTCTTACAGACGAGTCCAGTATAATTTTCAAAAACATTTTTGGGATCAGTGTGGGGTTGTCAACTTTTAATTTTGTTAAAAAATGACATTAGAAAATTTAGAGAAACCTCCTTTCACACCAAAAAAGAGGAGTGACATCAATTCAGAACAAAGGAATTCTTTAAATTGAGTGAATCTAGCTATATGGAAAATGAAGTATTTTCTGTATTTTACTCACTTCATTGAAGACTGGTTTTGGGGACCTAATAGCGTAAACAAGGAATTTGTTACTTTTTTCAGGTTTTTGTCCCGTTTCTCTGATGGTTCTTTGTCAGTTTCTTGAATTGTGTCTTCTTTTATAACCTGTTGCATGGACATTGGTGCCTTCAGAGTTTCTGTCCAAAACCCTCTTCTGTTCCCACCTCAGTCGAATTAGTTTCTTTTCACAGCTTCAGCTGTGATTCATAAATTATGCTTCTGTAGACTTTTCATATTCTGAGGATTAGCCTGACATTTTCTACTTCTAAAATGAAGTAGAAACATTACAATCTTTTGCTGAGGATTTTACTCCCTTATTTTTCTTTGAACTAATATTAGAGCATTCACTTATATACTACTCACTTTATATACCGTAAGTTAGAGAAGGCAAATGAAATGATCTTCCTCACCCTTGTGCTGTGACATCATTAAAGTGCACATTATGTACCAAAAAAAAAAAAAAAAAAAAGACGAATGATTGGGTATGTGTATGGGTGCATGGGTTGCATGATAGAGGAAAAGGGAACTAAAAAGGTTACTCCAGGGTTTTGCTTTGGATAACAGGGTATTTTGTAGTGTCATTGATTTAGGTAAGTAATTCTGATGGAGGAACCAGGTATTGGTACTGGGGCTGAAGGGGAGATGATGAATTCAATTTTGAACAAGAAGAAATTGAGGTTTTTGTAGAGTCTGGCTGGTATATGGAACTGAAGCTCTGAAGACAGATGTGGAAGCTGAAATGTGGAAGATTTAGGCGCCCTCAGCATTAGTGAAGTTGTTGTGAGAGGATAAAAGAAGGCTGTTAACAGAGGAGGGACTAGGACAGAACCTTGGGGAGTCCTCCCCGAGCAGAGGAAGAGTAGCTTGAGAATCTTTGGCTTTTTCTTGAAGCCCCACATCCAGTGTATTAGCTAATTCTGTTGGGCCTGACTTCAAAATCTACGTCGAAGTGGCTAATTTCTTACCACTTCCACTGATGCTGTGCTGTTACCTCTCCTGTAGCAGTGTAGCTTCTGAGCCATCCTCCTGCTTCTGTTCTTTTGCGTGCACAGTCTCTTCTGCATCCTCCTGTCCATCCGAATGATCCCTTTGCTTAAGTGTCAGATCATGTTACTCCCTTGATCAAAATTCTCCAGTGGCTTTCTTCTTGCTCAGAATAAAATCCAAAGTCCTTACGGGGGCCTGCCAGGGCCCTACATGATCACTATTTAAACGTTAGGTCATTAGAGAATTCCTCCCTGACCACTCCATCATTTTTTATTGTCGTCGTCTTTCTTTTTTTTTTTTTTCTGCTTTTTCTCCCCAAGTCCCCCCAGTACGTAGTTGTATATTTTAGTTGTGGGTCCTTCTAGTTGTGGCATGTGGAACGCCGCCTCAACATGGCCTGATGAGCGGTGTCATATCCACGCCCAGTATCGGAACCGGGGAAACCCTGGGCCACTGAAGTGGAGCGCACGAACCTAACCACTTGGCCCTGGGGCCGGCCTCTTCTTTTTGTTTTTTATAGCACTTCTTACCTGACATGGTTTATCTTTTGAATTGTTTTTACAAAATGTAAAGTCTGTGAAAGCAGCCTTTACGTTCCCAGTCCCCAGAACAGTTGCCAGGACCACAGTTGGTCCCAGTTAATGTTTGTTGAATGAATGAAAATGAGTGACGATATTGGATGTTGTCACTTTCCTGCTTAAATCTTTATTTATTCTTTTATTCCCTTTCATCATATTTATTATTGTACTCAGTTTTCTTTCCATTATGCTCTTGAATTCACATTCACACAGCGGCCAGAATGATCTTTTAAAAATGTATATCAGATTGTGTCATTCCCCTCTTTAAAATTCGTCAATAGAGTAAATAATCCACAATAAATTAAAAATAAAATTAAAAAATTTTTTAAATTTATTTTTAAAGATTTTATTTTTTTCCTTTTTCTCTCCAAAGCCCCCTGGTACATAGTTGTGTATTTTTAGTTGTGGGTCCTTCTGGTTGTGGCATGTGGGACGCCGCCTCAGCATGGCTTGATGAGTGGTGTCATGTCCATGCCCAGGATTTGAACTGGTGAAACCTTGGGCTGCCACAGCAGAGCACATGAACTTAACCACTTGGCCACGGGGCTGGCCCCAATAAAGTAAAATTTAAAAAGTAAATAAAAACAAAGATCAAATTCCTGTCATAACTTACAAATCCCTCATGGTCTGGCAGCTACTGTTTTCTTCTCCCCAGTACCCTGGCAACCACTGATCTCCTTTCTGTCACTATAAACGGGAATGTGGATTGTTGTCAAGTACTTTTTCTATGTTTGTATGGATGATCTTATGGTTTTCTTTTTTCGTCTGTTAATATAGAGTGAATTGCGTTAAATCAAGCTATGTACATGTAAACCAGTCTAACATTTTGAGGATAAACATCATTTGGTCATGATGTATTATCCTTTTATAAATTATTAGAATTGATTTGTTGAAAATATGTTTAGAATTTTGCATCTATGTTCATGAGGAATAGGGGTTTGTAGTTTTGTTCTCTTGTAACATCTGTGTCTGGTTTTGGTATCAGAGTAATGATAGAATGAGTTGAGAAGTATTCCTCTTCAGATTTCTGGAAGAGATTGGGTAGATTGGTATTTCTTCCTTAAATGTATAATACACAGTATAGTCAGAATTCACCAGTGAAGTCCCCTGGGCCTGAAGTTTTATTTGCTAGTAAGTTTTACCTATAGCTTCGATTTCTTTAGAGACATTTAATGTATTCATTTCTCCTTGGGTGAGCTTTGGTAGTTTGTGATCTTTCAAGGAATTTGTCCTAAATTGGTGGATTTACTGGCATGAAGTGATTTATAATCTCTTTTAAAAAGTGAAATATAAAAATTGAGATATAATAAAATTCACCCATTTAAAGTGTACAGTTCAGTGATTTTTAGTATATTCACAGAGTTGTACAACCATTACCAGTATCTGATTGGAGAATACTTCTAACAAGAAACTCCATACCCATTAGCAATCACTTTCTACGATCTTCCCCCCTCCTCTATTCTTTGCAAGCATTAATCTCCTTTTTGTTTCTATGAATTTACCTGTTGTGGACATTTCATAAAGATAGAATCATACAATATGTGTCCTTTTGTGACTGACTTCTTTCATTTAGCATAATGTTTTTAAGGTTCATCCCTGTTGTAACATGTATCAGCACCTCACTCCTTTTTATGGCTGAATAATGTTCCATTGTATACCACAATTTGTTTATCTATTCAGCAGTTTATGGACATTTAGGTTGTTTCCACTTTTTGCCTACTATGAATCATATTGCTGTGAACATTTGTGAACAAGTTTTTGTGTGAACATGTGTTTCCTTTTTCTTGAGTATGTATCTAGGAGTGGAATTTCGGGGTCATATGATAATTCTCTGTTTAACTAATTGAGGAACTGCCAGACTTTTCCAAAGCAGCTGCACAATTATATTCCCACCAGCAATGTTATGAGGGTTACCAATTTCTCCAAATTCTTGCCAACACTTGTTGTCCATCTTTTTATTATATTCATCCTGGTGGGTATGAAGTGGTTTCTCATTGTGGTTTTGATTTTTATTTCCCTGATGGCTAATGATGTTGAGCATCTTTTCATGTGCTTATTGACTATTTATACATCTTCTTTGCAGAAATATCTGTTCAAGTCCTTTGTCCATTTTTAAATTATTGCCTTTTTTTTAAGTTGTAAAGCTTCTTTATAGATACATGATTTGCAAATGTTTTCTCTCATTCTGTGGGTTCTCTTTTCATTATTTTGTGAGAATTCTTAGAAGCCCAGAAGGTTTTAATTTTGAATTGTGATTGAAGATACATAACATAAAATTGACCATTTTAATCTGTGTTTTTTTTTTTTTTTTTTTTTTTTGGTGAGGAAGATTGACCCTGAGCTAACATCTGTGCCAGTCTTCCTCTATTTTATGTAGGATGCTGCCTCAGTGTGGCTTGACGAGTGGTGCTAGGTCCGTGGCCGGGATCTGAACCTCTGAACCCTGGGCCACCGAAGCATAGCGTGGGAACCTAACCACTATGCTCCTGGGCAGGCCCCTTAATCATTTCTAAGTGTACAGTTTAGTGGCATTAAATACATTCACCTTGTTGTGCAATCATTACCAACATCTATCTCCAGAACTTCTTTCGTTTTGCAAAACTCTAACTCTGTACCCATTAGTAACTCTCTGTTTCCCCCTTTTCCGAGTCCCTGGCAACTGCCATTCTACTTTCTACTTCTATGAAGTTGACTACTCTGGGTACCTCATATAAGTGGAATCGTGTATTTTCCATCCTTGATTTCTTGTGCTTTTAGGCTCATATGTAAGAAACCATTGTGTAATCCAAGATCACAAAGATTTATACCTATGTTTCCTTCTAAAAATGTGATTTTAGCTCCTTCATATAGGTCTTTGGTTAATTTTGAGTTAATTTTTGTATATGTTATGATATAGAGTCCAGTTTCTTTTGCATGTGGATATCCACTTGTTTTAGCACCATTTGTTGGAAAGGTTATTTTTCTTTCCTCATTGATTTGTCTTGGTACCCTTGTTGGAATAATTATCTTTAAAGTATAGAATCTATAGTAATATCACTTCTTTCTTTCCTAATATTAGTAAACTTTATTTTTTTCCCTGATCAATCTGGCTAGAGATTTATCAATTTTATTGATTCTTCTTAAAGAATCAACTTTTGGTTTATTTTTTTCTATTGTTTTTCTGCTTTGTGTTTCATTGATTTCTATTCTTTATTGTTTCCTTTCTTCTTTTTATATGGGTTTTATTACTTTATTTTCTAGTTTCCTAGGGTGAAAGCTGACATAATTGAGTTGAGACCTTTCTTCTTTGTAATGCAGTCACGCGCTGCATAACAGTGTTTTTTGATCAACGATGGACTGTATGAATGACAGTGGTCCAATAAGATTAGGACCATACAGCTTAGGTGTGTAGTAGGCTGTACCATCTAGGTTTGTGTAAGTTCACTCTATGATGTTGACATGATGATGAAATCGCCTAATGACACATTTCTTAGAACATATCCCCGTCATTAAGCAGTGCATGACTATGTATACTGTGATAAATTTCCCTTAAGTACTGCTTTTGTTGCATCCCACAGATTTTAATGTGTTGTGTTTTTATTTTCATTTAGTTCTATTTTCTAATTTCTCTTTTGATTTTTTCTTTGACTCATGGGTTATTTAGAAGTATGTTATTTCAAGATATTTGGGGGTTTTTGAGATATATTTTTATTATTGATTTAATTCCATTGTGGTCACAATGTATATGATTTCAATCCTTTAAAATTTATTGATTGTTGCTTTTTCCAAGTAAATTTTTCCAAATAAATAATTTAGACCATTTATATTTGAAATGGCTATATTAGGTGCTTATTGATATAGTTAAGTTTAAGTCTACTACCTTACTATTTAAAAAAAATTTCTCCTATATGTTCTTTGTTCCCTTTTCTCTCTTTTTCTGCCTTCTTTTGGATTATGTTTATTCTTACGATTTTATTTTATTGCCTTCATTGCCTTATTAGCTAGCACGTTTCTTTTGTTTATTTTTTTAGTGGTTGCTTTAGGGTTCATAGTATGCATCTTTAATTTGTCACAGTATATCTTGAGGTGATATTATACCATTTCACATGCGGTGTAAGAATCTTACAGCACTGTTTTTCCCCCCTCCTGGCTGTTGTGCTATTACATTTTACTTTCATGTATGTTATAAATCTCGCAGCATATTGGTGTCTTTTTTGCTTTAAATAGTCAGTTATCTTTTAAGGAGATTTAAAAACTAAGAGGTGGGGCCGGCCCCTTGGCCGACTGGTTAAGTTCACGCACTCTGCTTCAGCAGCCTGGGGTTTCACCGGTTTGGATCCCGGGTGCGGACATGGCACCGCTCATCAGGCATGCCGAGGTGGCGTCCCACATGGCACAACCAGAGGCATGCACAACTAGAATATGCAAATATGTACTGAGGAGCTTTGGAGAGAAGAAAAAAATAAAAAAACTAGAGGAAAAGTCTTTTATATTTATCCTAATTTACCATTTCTGGTGCTTTTCCTTCCTTTGTGTAGATCCAGACTTCCATCTAGTATCTTTTTCCTTTTGCCTGAAGAACTTCCTTTAACATTTCTTAAAATAGTGTATGTCTGTTGGTTATGGATTCTTTTAACATTTACAATTTGAAATCATCTTTATTTCACCTTAGTTTTTGAAAGATGTTTGCTCTGGTATTTCTTTCAGTACCTTAAAGATAAACTTCACTGTCTCGTGACTTGTGTTGTTTTCACTGAGTAGTCTGCCGTCAATCTTATTTTTCTTTCTATGTACAAATATGTCATTTTTTCTGTCTGCTTTTAAGATATTCTTTTTTTATTTTATTTTTTTTGAGGAAGATTAGCCCTGAGCTAACATATGCTGCCAATCCTCCTCTTTTTGCTGAGGCGTATTGTCCCTGAGCTAACATCCGTGCCCATCTTCTTCTACTTTATATGTGGGACGCCTACCACAGCATGGCGTGCCAAGCAGTGCCATGTCTGCACCTGGGATCCAAACCAGTGAACCCTGGCTGCCAAAGCGAAATGTGTGCACTTAACTGTTGTGCCACCAGGCCAGCCCCCCCATACGTTTCTTGAACTTTGTTCTGGGTCACAGTTATGTTCCTTGCAAATGGCTTTATTCTTTTGAGGCTTGCTTTTAGTCTTAGGTGTTAGGTGCCAAACAGAGCAGTCTTTAGAGCTCATTTTGTCCCACTATTGAGGCAGTGCCCTTCTGAGCACTGTATTTGATGTCCTGTGAATTAGGAGGTTTTCTGCTCTGGCTGGTAGGAACTGTTCCTGGCCCTGTGTGAACCATGAGTAGTGGTTATGCTAGAGCTTGTGAGAGCTGATTGTTAAAATGTCAGGAAGTTTGTGAGCCAGTTTAATTCTTTTTTTCTTTAATTTTTAAATTTTTAATTTTTTTTTTGAGGAAGATTAGCCCTGAGCTAACATCTGCTGCCAATCCTCCTCTTTTTGCTGAGGAAGACTAGCCCTCAGCTAACATCCATGCCCATCTTCCTCTACTTTATATGTGGGACGTCTGCCACAGCATGGCTTGCCAAGCAGTGCAATGTCTGCCCCTGGGATCTGAACCGGCAAACCCTGGGCCACCAAAGCGGAATGTGCAAACTTAACTGCTGTGCCACTGGGCTGGCCCCAATTTAATTAACAAAAGACCAATTTAATTCTTAATAGAATTAATAGAATTAAATTATATAAGCTTATAATTAAATCAATTATATTCCAAAGGTGATACACACTCAAAACTTATTACCTCCTAATTATATTATTACATAATACTATTTTTGTGCTCTGGTGGTAATGTACATTTGTTGTATTTCTATGGTAGAAATACAGTCATGTATCACATAGTCAACAATGGACTGCATATACAGTGGTGGGTCTCATAAGATTAGTACCATATAGCCTAAGTGTGTAATAGGCTACACTATCTAGATTTATCTAAGTACGCTCTATGATGTTGGTACAATGAAGAAATTGTATAACGACGCACTTCTCAGGGCATATCCTCATTGTTACGTGACATGTGACTGTACTGTATAATATTTAATGTGCTCCTATGTATTTCTTCCCAACTTTGCACTCAGCAATATCACTTGGTAGCTTGAAATTGGCCATGAGTAGGAATATTGACAGCACAGACATTGGTAACCCTGTAAAAACCAGGAACTACAAACCACTAACTGCCCCTGGTTGTTAGACATTTTCTGGCATTCCCCTGGCTCTGGGTATCTTTCCCTGTATTCCTTATGGGTGGTTTTTCCAGGCCTTGGATACACTGCATACACTGATCGGTACTCAGCTGAAGACTTGAGGGGGATCTCTGCAGGTCTTCTGAGGTCTTACTTGCTCTCTGCACTTCCCTCCTCTCTGGTAAAATGTTCTGGGGACCCTAGCTACTTTGATCTCCCCACACTCCTCACTTCATCTTCTTAACTCAGGGAGACTGCTGAACTTTGCCTAGGATTACCCTCCTTGCTCTGCAGCCTGGAAACTCTCCAAGCAGTAAGCTGGGGCAATTAAAGACTGCCTCATAAATGTTTCTTCTCTTTCACTGATCACTGTCCTACATTGTCTGGTTTCCAGTGTCTGAAAAACATTTTCATAAACTTTGTCCAGATTTTTATTTGTGTCAGGTGGGAGCATAAATCTCATTCCTTTTACTCTGTTTTGGCCAGGAGTGGAAATCCCTTGGTAGGGCTGTAGATAGCAGAGTGACATAATTGTGCATTTTAGATTATTGTGTAAATCATACATTCGTAAAGGAAGAGATTTAAAGTAGAGGGAGCAATTACAAGGCAGGTGGGTTAGTTCAAGTGAGAGATGATGAAGGCGTAAGGTTGATCGTGGATGGTGATGCTAGAGAGGTGGGGAATGATTTGAGAAATATGTAGGGGTAAGAATCTAGTGCAGGATTTCTAAAAGGATGGATCATGAGCCACTTACATCTGAATCACCTGTAGAATTTGATAAAGGGAAGTTTCTGTTCCCTGCCCCAAGTTTATTGAATCTGAATTTCAAAGGATAAGGTTTAGAAATTTGCATTTTAAACAAGTACATAGGGTAGTGCTTATGAACACTGAAGTTCAAAAGAAACTGATGTAGTTCTTTTCAAAGTATGATCCTCATCTTCGGGGAGCCCCTACATTGGCATGACCTGAAGTGCTTAGTGAAAAATAGAGTTATATATGCATGTCCACAACTGCTGAATTTGAATTTCTGGGGTGGTTGGTTCGAGGAATTTCTTAGGCACACTAAAGTTTGAAAACAACTAAGCTAAACTACTTCACAGACATAATCTCTTCTGAGCTTCTCAATAACTATGAGAGGCAGTATGCAGGCATTATGTCTCCTGTTTTATAGATGAAGAAACGAAGCGCAGAAGCACAAAGTGGTTTGCTTATGGTCAAACAGTTATTGCTGGCAGGGAATCATGCTTAAGTCCCCTTCCACCAAATCTGATGCTCTTTCTATTGCCTTTCTGTTGACTATGGAATAGGCTTATGTCTAAAATCTGTACCAAGTTAAAATTCAGTTCAGCTCTCTATAGCAAGTAACTGTGATAAGCTTCATTCCCAGCAAAGGTGTTTATATCTTTGACCGTTATCTTAATGCTTTTTACAACTGACTTTGAATATCCCTCTCTGTTTCTTTTAAAATCATTTAAAGACAGAGTATAGTGCACATATTTAACATTTTCACTTATAATAACTGAAGGATTAGGTCTAAATATTAGTCTGTAGTATAACATTTATTTTGAGTGTTTTTCTTCCGTCTTGTAAAACTAAAAAAGAATTTCGTGTCTTGTAATTTAGATTGCATTTGGCTTAGACATCACAGTTTTGCTTTTAGAGTAAGTTGTGTGGTTTATGACTTTGCTGTATCACTAGGACTGATATTTTCTAGTGAGATTTTCTGTAGTCTTTTGAAGTAATTTCATATGTGCCATGAATCTGAGATCCTGTAATCTATTTAACACAGTAGTACCAGTGTTGGACTGCAAATAGTATGAAAAGTAATTCTTTTCAGTCAAGATTGGTTTTTGGATTTGCTTTTGGAATTCTTGAATAGTCAATGAATTTTATTAGTATGTGAAAACAAGCAAAGCTTTGTGGTAAGGAATAAATAAGAAGGCCTTGGGAAGAGGATTTAAATGGTTTGTTTTCCATTTTGCATGCTTTTTAAAGACAAAATAGCTAAGTTTTTTATAAACTTCAGGAAGTAAGTTACTATAGTTAAATCAAATAAAAAAATTATTGTAGCTTGTCACAATTCAAAGTAGTTGGTCTGCTCCAGAAAGATTATAACGTTTGTGCAGAATGCTTAAATTTGAAATGTATAGTGAATGACATGAGGAACGCAATGTAGGAAATACAAGTTTTGGCAAGTTTAACTTCCTTGCTTCTTACAAGAGACTCTGTAGCAACTTTAAATTTAGGAATAGTTAGATCTGTGTTAATTTTTATGGCATTACTTACAAGTCTTTTTTAACCTTTGTAAACAAATGAATAGAGAATTGTTTTAAGTGTTTGAGGATAGGTATCAGTGTTTCTTAACATTATTTATTGTTTTCTTTCCTCCATTTTTTTTTTAAAGGTATGCTTGTTTTTGGTGAGGAAGATGGGCCCTGACCTAACATCTGTTGCCAATCTTTTTTTTCTTCTCCCTAAAGCCCCAGTATGTAGTTGTATACCCTAGTTCTAAGTCCTTCTAGTTCTTCTGTGTGGGATGCCACCACAGCATGGCTTGATGAGCGGTGTGTAGGTCTGCGCCCAGGATCTGAACCAGCAAACTTCGGGCTGCCGAAGTGGAGTGCATGAACTTAACCGCTACACCACCCAGCTGGCCCCTCCTCCAATTTATTTTTATTTAGATGTAATTGACATATAACATTATATTAGTTTCTATTCTCTTAATGAAACTTTTCACTGAGAAGATCTGGCGGGTTGACAACACCAATAGCAAATTTTATCCACAAAACAGGTGTGAGGTTATCTGTGTTTTCTGTGTAGATTTTTTTATTTATTTTTTTTAAAGATTTTATTTTTTCCTTTTTCTCCCCAAAGCCCCCCGGTACATAGTTGTGTATTCTTTGTTGTGGGTTCCTCTAGTTGTGGCATGTGGGACGCTGCCTCAGCATGGTCTGACGAGCAGTGCCATGTCTGCGCCCAGGATTCGAACCAACGAAACACTGGGCCGCCTGCAGTGGAGCGCGCGAACTTAACCACTCGGCCACGGGGCCAGCCCCTCTGTGTAGATTTTTTACTCTTTCTTTTGATTATGTAGGAATTTGGAATGGCACAGCGTGGTGAATCATTTTAGAATGCCATTCATGGGTTTCTTTCTTTGATATATATGAATGAGTATTTTTGTTTTGAGGAAGATTAGCCCTGAGCTAACATCTGCTTCCAGTCCTCCTCTATTTCGCTGAGGAAGATTGGCCTGGAGCTAACATCCATGCCCATCTTCCTCTCATTTATATGTGGGACGCCTGCCATAGCATAGCTTGATAAACAGTGTGTAGGTCCTCTCCTGGGATCTGAACCAGCGAACCTTGGGCCACTGCGGTGGGGTGCACAAACTTAACCACTATGTGACTGGGCTGGTCCCTGAAGGAGTATTTTTTTTGTAACTCATTTTTTTCCACTAATAAACTGATTGAAATGACTTAAAGTTTGCTTTTTGTCGTCATTGTAAACAAGTCATTGTGTTTCTCAGACTTGTAATCTACAACCAAGTCTATGTTTTTAAGAAGATTACTTTTAAGGAATGTTTGTACAGCTGTAAATTGACTAATTTCTTCATTTATTTTGTCACGTGTATTTTCTGTTTACTTCCAAAATAACATTGGCAAATTACTCTCAAAGAGATAATCTAAACAAGGCAAAGATAGTACTTTAAAAAGAGATTGAATGTTTTAAAGTCACATTTAAAGGAAAATCATGATCTTTTTTACTGCATTATTAAGCATTATAGATTTATTCCCTAATATTGTAAAACACAAAAAAAGTACTTTTCTATTAATGTGTGAGCAATTGTAGACTTCTGGAAAATGTGGTATGTCTACATTGTTAGTCAGAAAAGGAATCTAAGGAGCTCCCAAATTTGTAAGAATTTTAATTTAGAATTAAATTTTGAAATATTTTATGTGGGTACTCAGAATTATTTGTAAGAGTGTTAGCAAATCATCTTAGTCTGTTGAAGATAACACATATTTTATAGCTAAATATAAGGAATTATTTGAGAAATTTATTAGAAAATGCAGTGTGCTGTGTAAGTATTTAGAAATATTATCACTTTTATCCACAAATCTATAAGCAGTAACACATCCATAGTGACTATATTGTGGTTTCCCTTCACAGATACCAAGTTGTTCTAGTACAACCACATAAATAATTAATACCTGAAGTCTCAATCTAACATGGACATTAACAGTGATGACAGATAAATGCAGACGCTTGGGAATCAAATACTAGGCGAGACACTTTAAAAAAGGTAAGAAAAAAATGTAATCTTAATTAAGCCCTAGTGGGCTTTAGTTAGTAGAAGTTATTGACTGAAGTTTCTTTTTCAGTGTATCAGGCTTTTAAGAAACACATCTGCATGATCCTGTCTATCTTAATATTGGTAGAACTCAGCTGTAAGTATCAGTTCTTCTGTGAAAATAACACGTGCAGATATCCTTGCCTGGTAAATGTCATAAAGGATGATGTTCCTATAGTGAACCTAATCCAAACAGGGTAGTAACGTGGCTGGCTGGACTTTGATGGAGTGCTAGATGGGCGTGTTCACGTATACTCAGACGCTTCTCACATTCTGGATCCTCGTTGCCTCTGATGATTGCCACCAGCACCACACAGTATAGAATGTACTGTTTTGCCATGATTGTGAAAGACTTTCAGGACTGGGTACAAAGGAGTTGGAGTCTTTGTTATAAGAGGAGTGAATTTTCAAATCAAGGGTTACTTTTTGTAAGATCATGTTTTCACTGCGCATCCTCCTCACGTTAATTTAGAACATTTTAAAATGTAGTATTAAATGATTTTATTTGGAGAATTTTACTACCTTTTGCTTTTCAGGAATTTACAAGGCATATTTGGGAGAAGTTGCATCTATAGATATTAGATATTAGCCCTGTTCCCCTTCCAGCTGACTAAAACTGTAATCTCTTGATTTTTACCAGATAGTAACTCTAGTTTGTAAGGTTTGATAATTGCATCAGTTTTTAAATTGTGATCATTCACCGAAAACAGTGTCACTTTTAGAGTATCTAGTTTTATGTTTATAAAAAAGTGACAATTTACATCATAAATATCACTAGTCTTTTTCGTGGTGTTCCTCCTCATTTCCAAATCGGTACTCATAATAACCCATTTAGCCGGATTCTCTGAAAATGATATCAAAATACATTATTATAAAGTAAAAGTGTAATTAACCAGACTGTCCAAGAAATGGAATGTAATTAGGTAAATTAAAATATCTGGCCAACTGGGTACTAAAACCAGAAAATCTTTATTGTTTTTGTTGAAATCTATATGCCAAAAATAATAGAGATTTTCCTTTATAGTGGAGTTCTGTAGCACTGTAATAACCATTAAGGTTATCATGAAATATAAAAGATTTGGTTGATTCTTTGGTGTGCATAACCTAAATTATTTTTGTGGTTCAGTCCCCAGTTTTGCATACTTGAAGGCAAGAATTTGGAGAGGCCTCTAGAATAAGAGTAAGAGATTATAAATTCTGTATGAGCAGTCTTATCAAGGACAGTCTTTGGGTCTTCTCAAAAAAATATTGCCTCGATTCTGGAAAAGAACTGAGTCACATTTTGACTCAAACTAATATTGAGTTGTTGTAAGGATTTAGTATATTTCAACCTCTTTTTTGGTTTGTTTTTGTTGGTTTCTAAAAGTCCTTTTAGTTTCTTAGTGTCTCTGAGGCAACAGAGTTACCAAGAAGTACCAAAGTTGGTACTATGAACAGATACTCTATTACTTGCTTTTTCCTCTTATTATAGAAGGGGTAAATCTATTAGCATAAGTTAATTTGCTTCTTTAATTCTTTTTTTTTATTATTTTATTTTAAAGAAAGGAGTTTAAGAGGTTCTAGTATTCTCCATGGCTGAAGCTGAGAGTCTGAAACCCTGATGCTTAAGCTCTATTCTAGATCATAGCTCCAACTCCTTCAGGATATAAGGAAAAGAGATAATATTTCCACAATGATAGATCTTTGGTTGTACAGGTAAGTTATTTAGTTTTGTGGTAGTGAAGACAACTATAGTTTGATTTTTTTTTTTTGGGAAGGGGGCACTTGTTGCTTTTCAGTACTTCTTTCTCTGCATGGAAAATCGTGCAGTCTAACTGGCTGTTCATAGGAGTTCGGAGCTATAGGGAATGGATTAGGGATGAAATATTTCCCACTGTTTTTTTCCCCAAGAAGGGTATAAATTAAATCTCTAGAGCGTATTATACCTATCTTTGAGGCACTAGGTGTTTTTGATTCAAGGAGCATTATGAAATTCCTTGACTTATCTTTCTCCTCAGTTTTTTTGTGTGTGTTCATTCAGCTCTATCTTTATTTGTCTGTCTGTCTCTGTATCTGTCTGTCTGTCATATACCTGTCTTTCTTAATGGGAAAGAAAGAGGAGATCCCTTTATACAAGATAGTACATATTAGAGTTCCCAGGCGTCCAAAGGGGAGAGTATTAAGAACCTTAAGTTGAATTGCATAGGAGGGTCCCCGCCTTTCTCTCTCCTACTTTTAACCTTGTAGATAAAGTAGTAATTGCTGAAGAAATTTATCTTAAAAGAATTGTGTGAGAGGGTAGTCAGAACAACTATTAAGCAGTTTATGTTTATGTTCTAGACAAATACAAGAAGAATCACGTTGACAGCAGGTCCCAGTTGCTCTTGCTCTTTTTTGCCTTTCACTTTGGGTTGTTTACATAGTACCATGACCAGTTTCCTAAAAATTGTTCACTTAGTAAAACTAAATATTATGGTAATGAATATCAGGACATTGATGTTAATGGAGGATTGTTAGTCCCTCAATTCCCAAACTACTTTGGTAATGATAGTAGGAGCAAAAGGTTACAGGAAGTGTCTTTGAAATATCTTTTTGAGATTTAGTTCTCTTAAGTAAAGGTGATAGCTGGAGTAGTGTATCATTAGGTAGACCATTTTGGTTTAATGTTTATTATTCCTTTCAGTTCTCATTGATGTAGTTCTGCAGATGTGAACACAGGGGCTGGAAAATTATGATCTCAAACATAGCTGATACTGTTTCAGAATCCTATGGTTAGATTTGAAGTAAAAGTAGATTCAGATTTGGGGGAGGGAAGTTCAACAGCAAATAAATGGGTGAGGTACGTGGAATTACAGGTCGCATCTGGGGCTTAGTATGAATGGACAGGCTGTAATTTGGTTGACTGTCCTTCTCAGATATGCCCTCCAATAGGATGAAAACTTATGAGGGTGGAGAAGAGAGGATAGGTGTCTGTTTAATTCTAGTGATTGATCATATTCTTTTCTCTCTATTCTAGAAAGTGCCATATTCGTTAGTTGGTGGATAACATAGGAAAAATGTCATTCTAGTTGCTACATTGGGTTTTGCTGTGTGAATATGTTAACTAACAGTTTCTCTTAATTCTAAAACTAGAGTGATTGAATATCCAGTTCCAGTTGGGTGCTGGCTAAGGTTTTCACCATGTGCTTCCTATTTAGTTAACTAGCAGGGTTATTTTCTGAAGATACTTAGTTTGTAAATAAGTTCCTTTATGTTTCCTTAGCAACTGAATTTTTGACAGGAATATAATTTTGTCCTCCAAGCGTCCTCGCTGAATCTCTTCAGTAACTCTGTGTTATAAAATGAGGAAAACAACTGCCTTACTCTCTAATACTTTGCTAAGCATGGCAAAACAGTGTTGAGACTTGGTTGAGATAATCAGGACATTTTTAGTCCCTTTTTGGTAATTGAATTTTGTAGTTTATTGGATAACTACGGAAGATATGTGCCTTTATATATGCCTATCCAAAATGGAAAAGATATGAAGAAAAAGGTTAGAACAGGAGAAAAAATCATCAGAGGGAAGAGTGTTAGAATTTCATTTAACTCTAATCTTCATAATTTTAACCAGTTTATTACCTTAAGTGCTTACAATGTGTTAAGTTTCAGGCAAGAGATTTTTATAGTCCTATATTTGATGCTTCCTTAGCCAAGAGGATCATGGCTTTATTTATAAATTTTTTATTATTACGATCAAATGAGGAATTAAAGGCTATATTAGAAACAGGTCTAATTTAGTTTGAAACTTGATGACTATATTATTTTAATAGAATCCTGTCTGGATTCAGTGGTCTAAGGCAGTGTTTGTCAAACCCTAATAGGCATGTAAGTCACCTGAGACTCTGATTAATTGGTAGGTCTGGTGCAGGGTCTGATATTCTGCATTTCTAACAAACTTCCAGGAGGTGCCCCTGATGCTGGTTTTCAGGCCACACTTTGAGTTGCATGAGTTTGAGGTGCCAGAAGAGTCCTTGTTGTAAAACAGGTTTGCTTTAAATATGGCCCAGTAGCACAGGTTTTGAGAACTCTAAAACTTGGGCTTTGTTGTAGTTGTTGAGTGGAATAAAAACAGTTTTAGGGAGCAAAAGAAATAAAAAGAGGTTTAATCTTTCATATTAATCAGTGTTGTGATCACTGGAATCCTGAAGAAATAAAATAGGCGTTCATTATCGGTGGTATTTTATAATGAGATATATATGATTTGTTCTTTATAAGTAGTTCTGAGTACTGCTACTACGAGGTTTATTTCATTAATAATGATGAGGCAGAGATTTTGCTCTCATTTGGATTGGTATGGAAAGAAAAGAAGGGCTAGGAATGCTTGTTATTGGAATCGCTTGAGGTTTATAAGCCCTTAATGGCATCAATTTTAAAATGTAAAGATTAACAAATTCTTTTTTGTCTGTTTATAAAATATTACTATTACCAATATTATTTTGAACAATAAATTATGAATATAATTGAATTTGCTTCAAAGATATTTGCATTAGAGATTGTAAGTAAAGCTTAAAAAATTAACTTGTTTTATTTTGTATATTTACATAGGTATTTAATATTTAAAAATCAGTAACCTTCAAATTTAGAGCTCCGCATTTGGGTACATGAAACAAATAAATTGATTTTACTATTTTTTAGTTTGTACTCTTTTGAAACATCATTTGATGGCTAACTTAAATTTTTTGTAATTAAAAGTAGGTATTTATGGGACATTCACTGTTTATTACCTGTGGAAAAAAATAGATTGTAATCTTGAAAATATTTTAGCAAAAGAGAATTACATGTTAGGTCCCTCTAATGACTCCCAAAGCAAAGTTTACTATGAGTTCTGATTGGTGTCCCATACTTATTGTTCATATGATTGCTATGGAGTTCTCTAGAACAAATTGTCATGCTTTAATCCCAGGGCTGGTTTTGTTAGCCTGGTAAGATTTTTAAAAATTATTAACTAAAAATTTAAAAGTATGCATACTCTGAAACAAAACTAAATTCAACCACCTTACATATTTTACAGGATATTTTCTCAATTCATCTGTCAGCAGACAGGAGCAGGAAGACAGTTTCCTTTAATGTTTCTTTTTTTGTATGTGGTAGCATGTTGCTGTGTCTTCCAGTTCTTCATAACCTTTCCACTGTTAGATATTTCTAGCTGAGGTGGAGGACAGATTATATTTGATTTGTGGGGGAGGGGTAGAATGGCATTTGCAGGGTTATAGGAGAAGGAGGCTATGGGAACGGTGGTAAAAGGGAGGAGGTGGGTACTCTGGAACTTTGTACTACAGCCATTTATGGGCATCTTTTTCTTTCCATCCTGTACCCCATTTGAAGTTGGGCAGTGAAGTGGCAAAGTATCTTGTGAAAAGCTAAACAGAGTATCAGAAGGATGGAGACTTGAACTGTTAATAGCTCCTGTATTCTGCTTAACGGGAGAGCCTTTGGAAAATATCCCTAAACCACTCAGAGGTTATCCTAATGGATTGATCAGGGCATTTTTCAATTTCCCTTGCATTTCTATCTTAGAAACACCAAAGATCCACACCAGAAAACCTGCTCATCTCCCCAACATGCATTAAAACCATGGCGTACAGATATACACAGGAGTTTGAAGAAGGAAAGGATGGGGTTATATGTGTACTCCTAATTTCTTGAATGTAATATTTGCTTTGGGGTCTTCTTTCCTTTTTTCTTCTATCCTGTTTAGAATACTTCCTTTCACTTGCTAATTTATGGCTCTATTTCTAGAGACTGGGGAGGTTTGGCTTTGCTGTTTTGCTCTTAGCAAGTACAAGCTAGGATTGTGGTTTCTTTCCATCTGCTTAATTACAGAAATTCTACTGCAACCAAAATTTTTTGGATACTACATAGTTTATTATCAAAGGATTTGACCTGAAACTCATTTTAGTGAGAGTGAATTAAAAAGAGCAGAGCCTGCCTTTTTACCTCCCAGGAATGTTTTGAGAAAACATGAGAAATGACTGGGGTAGTTTTTGTGATAATAATTAAATTCAAGATTATTATTTTAAAAACCAATATGACATCCTGCCTTTGAGAGAGATCTTTTCTGGGCCCTTTGTGCCTGTGTATCCGAGAGGCAGATACACAGCGAGGCAGGTTAAGAGCATGGTTGCTAGAGCCCTGCCCTGCCACTTACTAGCTGTGTGGCTTTGGACACATTACTTAAACTGTATGTGCCTTTGTCTCCTTGTTTGTAAAGTAGGGATGATGAAAGCACCTGTCCTAGTTGTTGTGAGACTTAAGTGAGTTAATTATGTAAAGTATATAGAACCATTCCTGGAACATATTAAGTGCCATATAATTCTTAGCTATTAATAATATCATTTTTGGAAATGTTAATAAAAGAAATTATGTCGTATAATTTATTAATATTGGCTATACTTGGATTAAAAAGTTATAGCTTTATACTTTTGTTTTAGGTATATTAACTATTACCTTTTTCTCATTATTTTGTTTACGTTTTTGAAGGTTTCCCAATGAGTGGATCATGATGACCGTATTGTAGGGACTTGCCATAGTATGGCTGCTTCCCGATCTACTCGTGTTACAAGATCAACAGTGGGGTTAAACGGCTTGGATGAATCTTTTTGTGGTAGAACTTTAAGGAATCGTAGCATTGCTCACCCTGAAGAAATCTCTTCTCATTCTCAAGTACGATCAAGGTCACCAAAGAAGAGACCAGAGCCTGTGCAAATTCAGAAAGGAAATAATAATGGAAGAACCACTGATTTAAAACAGCCAAGTACTCGAGAATCATGGGTAAGCCCTAGGAAAAGAGGACTTTCTTCTTCAGAAAAAGATAACATAGAAAGGCAGGCTGTAGACAATTGTGAGAGAAGGCAAACAGAACCTGTTTCACCAGTTTTCAAAAGAATTAAGCGTTGTCTTAGATCTGAAGCACCAAACAGTTCAGAAGAAGATTCACCTATAAAATCAGACAAGGAGTTAGTAGAACAGAGGAGTACAGTAGTGGACAATGATGCAGATTTTCAAGGGACTAAACGAGCTTGTCGATGTCTTATACTGGATGATTGTGAGAAAAGGGAAATTAAAAAGGTGAATGTCAGTGAGGAAGGGCCACTTAATTCTGCAGTAGTTGAAGAAATCACAGGCTATTTGGCTGTCAATGGTGTTGATGACAGTGATTCAGCTGTTATAAACTGTGATGACTGTCAGCCTGATGGGAACACTAAACAAAATAGCACTGGTTCCTATGTGTTGCAGGAAAAATCAGTAGCTGAAAATGGGGATTCGGATACCCACACTTCAATGTTCCTTGATTGTAGGAAGGAGGACAGTTATATAGACCATAACGTGCCTTGCACAAATTCGGAAGTGCAGGTCAAGTTGGAGGACCACAAAATAGTAACTGCCGGCCTGCCTGTGGAAAATGTTAATCAGCTGACTACTGAGCCAGCTACAGGCCCCTTTTCTGAAATTCAGTCATCTTTAAGGGATTCTGAGGAGGAAGTAGATGTGGTGGGAGATAGCAGTGCCTCAAAAGAGCAGTGTAATGAAAACACCAATAACGTCCTGGACACAAGTCTTGAGAATATGCCAGTCTCTGGAGAACCAGAACCATCTTCTGTTCTAGACTGTCTTTCAGCTCAAATGATGTCTTTATCAGAACCTCAAGAACATCGATATACTCTGAGAACTTCACCACGAAGGCCGGCCCCTACCAGAGGTAGTCCCACTAAAAACACTTCTCCTTGCAGAGAAAATGGACAATTTGAGGAGAATAATCTTAGTCCCAATGAAACAAATGCAACTGTTAGTGATAATATAAGTGAGTCTCCTACAAATCCTGATGAAATTTCTCAGAATGAAAAGGGGATATGTTGTGACTCTGAAAATTATGGGAGTGAAGGACTAAGTAAGCCACCCTCAGAGGCAAGACTCAATATTGGACATTTGCCATCTGCCAAAGAGAGTGCCAATCCGCACATTACAGAAGAGGAAGATGATGATCCTGATGTTTATTACTTTGAATCAGATCATGTGGCACTGAAACACAACAAAGAGTATGTGTAAATATGGTAACCATGAATTCTGCTTTGTTTATTATTCCCCACGTTTTCAGTATCTAGTCATAAATGTCTATTCATAGCATTTCTATTACAGCTAAAATTAATGCTTTAGCTGAAATTTTAGGTTTGACATGATTTTCTCAACTTTTTTATAAAAAAACTACAAAAAGGGAAGAATTTCAAACTCAACTTTATTTCTCTTCTTGGTGGCAATGTGGTTTTCTAGTTTTGATAATTTCACACATCTCAGGAAAGACATGTGGAAACATGGTTGATGGTGTTTTGTTTTTTAAAGTTTTATACCATTTGAGTTAATTTATAAAATGGAAACATTGTTAGGTATCATAAACGCTTTGACTTAGCGTTGTAGAATGTTATGAAGCGTCAGTGCCTTCCAGACAGTATAGAACAACTAATGAGTGCTTAGACATGATCCAGAAAAGGAAAATCTAGCACGCTACACATCTACTTTTATCTTAGTTGCTTATGTCTAATTTCCAATTAAAACTTTTGATTTAAAGAAATGGCCTTTATACATCATTTTTGACTTCCGTGATTTAGAGAAGTAGATATTACTGTTAATACGACGACAGCTAGTTGTATGTCCTAATTAGCATATTAGAAAGAGTTGGTCTATCCATAGTTTACATAAAGCATTTGGAGACAGCTTTTTCTTAATTCTAAATTATAAGGGGAGACTATCTTAAAATACTTTCAGTTCTCAACCTTTGTGATAAAGGTGCTTTTTAAAATAAAGAACTCAGTGTCCAAATTTATCCCAGTTTTGCTTAAATTTCCTTTAAAGTATTCTGGGTGGCAACACAAGCGAATTGGAGCTAACGATGTCTAAATAAACGTGAAAGAAACTGTTAACAAACAGTGCTTCTCATAAATGTCATGATCACCAACAGTAAAGGATAGATTTATATATAAGTTAATCACATTTACAAAGTAGATTTTTGAATTAATATCCCAATCAGATTATACAGGCTGCATAAAAATACTGATTTGAGGAAGCTTTGTAATGTTTTTGTTGTAACAATTGTAAGATCCTGGTATGTATCAGATCCAAGTGTCAAATCCTGGTTGTGGAACATAATAATTTTTTGCCATGCATTATAGGTATTCAGATTTTGTATATGATTATATGGTGGCCTTTTAGTATAGGTCTCTTTGATAAAAATTTTCTTCTGTTTTCTTTGTAATTAGTATTTTAGTATTTGATTTAATAGAGAGGTTGTTTTATCTAAACATTTTGTTCACTTATTTTGTGGAACTGTTAGCATTTTCAGGTATTTGAAGTGTTTAAAGTCTAATTTGAGGTAGAAAACAACTCATAAGTGAAGTTTTTCAGTTTGAGATAAATTGAGTTCTTACCATTAGTATTACATATCACTTTTATCTGTAGGCACAAGGGAGCAGAGCATATGTCTTGGGGAAATATCAAAAACTCAAAAAATGTGCATTTTTACAAAATGATAGTTAATTCTGTTTTTTGCTTTTTATTGTTTCTTAGCAAAAGAGATGCTCTCTTAAGGCTTAGCTGGTTATTGATGATGGAAAATATTTTCCCATTAATTCATTATGTTACTTTTTTTGTAAGAGCTCTCCTGATGATGATTTTGAAGGATGATGATATTCTTACAAACAATTGTCTAAAGATAGTGGCCGTAGCATTTAAAGAGTGATGTTCTATATTTCTGAGGCTTTGGGAATGAGAGCAATACAGTTTTATGGGTTCCATAGGACATAGAGTCCTTTGGAATTTGGATGATAGTTGATTATAATAGGACAGTGTTCTCAAATTAATGCCTCATTGGGTGACTTTGGGTGAAAGAAATCACTCCTTTTTTACCTTGCTCCAAATCTTTTGAAGATAGCACCTTTTGACTTCTTTTTCCCCAGAGGAAGCAAATTGGGAGAAATGAGATGGAGAGAAGGAACATCTTCATTAGCATCTTGGTTAGAGATAATGTAAGGAAAATTGGGAGAGGGTATTTAATCCTGTCAGATGTAATCTCTTTTGGTAAAGTCCCTATTCCAATGCTTTTTGTCTAGAGTGAAGAGATGATTGGATGTAATGTTGGCCTTTTTTACCCAAATTGTCATTGTTAAAAATAACATCATGATACCTATCTAATTCTTTCAGTTTGAAGTAAATTTCTGGCAGTTTGAAAATGTTATTAAAAGGCACTTGGGGTAGATGGATTATTATCTTCCTGGATACACAGATGTGTACACTACCCCTGTCAAATATTTTTTCTCCTTTTTATATTCCCCTCATGCTGGAAAATTTCTCCAGATAATTGCCTTTTTTTTGTGTGTGTGTGAGGAAGATTGGCCCTGAGCTAGTGTCTGTTGCCAATCTTCCTCTATTTTATGTGGGATGCCACCACAGTGTGGTTTGACGAGCGGTGCTAGGTCCGCGCCTGGGATCCAAACCTCTGAACCCTGGGCTGCTGAAGTGGAGCACGCGAACTTCACCACTACACCACTGGGCCAGCCCCCAGATAATTGCCTTTTGAAACTGAGAATTGAGCATTGCCCAGCCTACACGTGAATATCTTTACCAGTAGGGAATGAATACTTTCTGATAGCCAGTTTAAAAAAATGTTATTAGTAGAAGACACTGAGCATGTCATAGTTCTTTAGAGCCAGGAGAAGATAGCTCTTCTTTATTCTAGTCGCAACTCTCCTCTAAATTAATATTGATTATTTCATCAGCAACCTTTTGTTCTAGCATTCAGCCTATAATTTATCCATCTTGTTTGTAAGGATATAACATATAGGGTCACCTAATCACTTGTAAATGTTTGACAAGATACTGTGTGTAGAGTCCAAGCCTTAGACCTGATTCATGGAAATTAGGCCATAGGCCAAAGAAATGAATCTGCAGATGTTCTGAGTACTTACCCTGTTTCTTATCTAGATGCCATCCCTCTTCTCCAGCACATAAACCCCACAGTATGCTTTTATATTTTAATTTCTCCAAATGGAGATCTCCACTATGAGCAAGGGACTCAAAGAGTATATTTTTCTCTGGCAAAATTCCAATTGTGGATTATTTTACTAGATGTGTCTTTTCAAAGATTAGGAGGTGGGGAATCAAAAGAAATATACTTTGTCTCAAAACTCTCTGCTCTTCAAGATTGATGGGTTCTGTTAAAGTGGTAGATAATACCTAGTGACTCTCTTTTTGGCCTAAAAAGCTGGGCTGACTGAGATCATGTACTTAACTGTGGATTGCCTTTTCTGTTTGAAAGTTAATGTTTTGCTGATTTTGAATCAGAAAAGCACTGAAACTGATCTCTTAATTTTTGAAGTTCTGGCTCTAGGGAGAGCAGGTATGGAAGATTTTAGGTCCTGGGCTTTAATGTTCAGAGCTTTTCTTCCAATTCACAAGGCAATCACTGGAAAATAAGTTTTGAAATGAAAGTGTGATTTTGTCATTCGCCTCTGAATTCTTATCGTACAAGAGTAGCTAAATACATTTATATTTGGAGGGCCTTCTATAGCTTCAGTTAAGGATCTTGTAACCTTTCATGAACAGATAGAGGGTGAAAAGTCAGATTTAGGGTTTCTAGATTCTTGAGGTCTCACAAATGATTAATTCATTGATAACATTGCTAATGTTTACGCCAATTTTCAAGTGTCTAGATAATGAAAAGTATAAGAGTAAGATAGTTATTGCTCATCTAAGTTCATGCTCAGGTAGTCTCCAAGTAAGATTCTAATTTTTAAGCCATATTAAAGAATATTTACAAGAATTGTAGTTTCAAACTTGGTTCTCTGAAAATGTTCATGTACTAAATAGTTACGATATATCCTGTTGGACCATGCTAATCAACTATTTGATAGCTTCAACTTCAGAAGCTGCATAGAGAAAATCCTCATCAGTTCTTGTAGACTCACTTCCTGTGAGACTGCTTTTACTGTTTGTCAAAGTAGTTTGTTTCAAGGGGCCAGAAAACTCCAGGACTAGGGATAGATTTTGCTTTGAAAGCGCTAGAGGAGTCATCCTCCACTGGATAAAATAATTTTACATTTGTACTGTGGTTTATAATTTACAAAGCAATTTCATCTAGTTTCTCATTTGACACCCACAGCAACTCGAAAGTAGACAGCATAGGTGACATTATGCAGTCCTCATTTCCTAACTCATAATTAAGGTTTTTAAGTTATTTAAGTGTTATGATGAATTACTGGTAGAAATGCAATTAGAACTCTATCTTGTAATTCATAGTCTGAACTATACTTGGTTACCTTATCCAGTAAGGACTTATTCCATGGACTTTTGGGTTTCTAGGTTGAGAAATCACATGGAACAGATCTGGGGTACTCAGTTTTCAAAATTCTTTAGCCCGAGTTTCAGCTCTGTAATTGTAATCATGATTATCTGGTTTTATCTGTCAGAGAATCAGCATTATAGGTAAGTAACCTGTTCTGTTTATTGAATGAAATACTTTCATGTTCATTGTTTTAAAGAACATTTTGTTAGTGTGTCTGTGAAGAATAACTGCTTTTGTCAGTGTGTCTGTGAAGAATAATTGCCCTGTACAAGCTGGGGAAATAAAACTACAGCTATAGCTTGACTTTAAATAGAGGATTTGGATAATTTGTAAAAAAATACCCCGGAGGGTGTTTAGAATGCAGTTAGGTATATTAAAGTCAGACGTCACTAGGGAGAACTCATGCTTGGTATACCTTCTCAACTCATGGGAAAAGGCTGTAGACTGCTATAGGCAGGTTGGCTCTAGTAGTTTGCCGCAAAGACTAATGAGAGGAGAAATAACTGTCCTAAGTATAGAATTTTCGGTTCTACATGAAGTAAGCCATTGACTAATCAAAATAGTTAGTGAATTCTTGTTTTTTCCTTTGACTACCAACATCTTTTTTCTTTTTAATTTATTTTTTTAAGATTTTATTTTTTTTTCCTTTTTCTCCCCAAAGCCCCCCAGTACATAGTTATATATTCTTTGTTGTGGGTCCTTCTAGTTGTGGCATGTGGGACGCTGCCTCAGCGTGGTTTGGTGAGCAGTGCCATGTCCGCGCCCAGGATTCGAACCAACGAAACACTGGGCCGCCTGCAGCGGAGTGCGTGAACTTAACCACTCGGCCACGGGGCCAGCCCCCCAACATCTTTTATTTCCAATTAATGTTAGTGGTTTCTAAAAGTGATTCTCTGCTGTAATCCAAGTATATTTGTCCCCAAGTATAATTTAACCTTTTCTTCTTGATTTAGGGTTATCTTTGCTGACAGAGGTTATGTAGTGATACTTTTCTGGCATCACTGCCAGAATAGGTCTGTTTTCACCTATGTTAAATGATTTGGGCTTCTCTGCTTTTTATTTTCTTATAATTTGGCTTCTTTTCTGTTTTCTTTTCTAAGTTCTGTGGCTTCTTGTAGTTTTCTTTTCTTCTTTTTTGTTGGCTTTCATTAGTCACTCGTGCTATCATGGTACCTTCCTCTAATAACTCAACCTTCCCTTCTAATGGACTATTTTTAGTTCTCTTTAAACTTGGATATCAGAATAACCAAGCTTGTCAAAATTTTGTCTTGTGATTCTTGAGTGATGCACTGAGGAATTTCTTTGTGAATGCATGGATAAACATTAGTGCCTGGGATGTTTGTTTTAATTGTGTTTTCTTATTTGCTTATTTTCTGGTTTGGAGGCTGTGTCTTATTTAAGTTACCAGATATCTAAATTCTATGTAGAGAAAACTGCTGTTTCTTTATATAGGGCAGTTGTTGGGGAGGAAGAGAATTCCTCTACCTGCTCTAGGTTCTTCTGGCTGGGCTACAGATTAAATTCACATGAGACAGAATAACAGGAGAAAAGCAAACAAAGCTTTATGACATGTATACATGGGAGAAACCTAGGAAACTGGGTAACTCAACAAAATGGCCAAGCTGCCAGCTTAAATATTATCTTCAGCTAAAGGCAAAGGAGGATGTTGGGTGTTGTGGTTTGGGATTTCAGAGGGGAGGAAGACAATTTGCATGGAGATGGAAATGTCAATGATGTTAAGTTTTGCTGGCCCAAAAATGGGCTTATTGGGGCTGGCCCCGTGGCTGAGTGGTTAAGTTCACGCGTTCCGCTGCAGGCGGCCCAGTGTTTCGTTAGTTCGAATCCTGGGCGCGGACATGGCACTGCTCATCAGACCACGCTGAGGCAGCGTCCCACATGCCACAACTAGAAGAACCCACAACGAAGAATACACAACTGTGTACCGGGGGGCTTTGGGGAGAAAAAGGAAAAAATAAAATCTTTAAAAAAACAAAAAAACAAAAAAACAAAAATGGGCTTATTGGTGCCTTTCTATCACACCTATTTTACGTTATACTATAGTATCTTATGGTATTAGCTCCTTCCTGGAACATGCCTAATATGTCAAATTCTTTTAGGCAGTTTGGGTGAAGGTTGAGTGTTCTTCCTAAGTCTTCTGAGCCTTTATTGTCTTCAGCTGGAAATAATCTGCATACCAGAGTGGTGTATCTTGGGGCAGCCTGCCCTGAACCCCATCACAGTAAATACTCGTTAACAATAAAGCCCATCTAAAACAGTTATCATTCATTTGAGACCAGTTGAAGCTTAGTCTTTAATCACAGGAAGTTTATTTCAGTAATTTTTATGGTGGGCTGAAATATATTGTATTTTTACATATTAGTAAGCAGACTATACCATATATACTATTTCTGTGGTAATTCATGTGATTAGATATTATAACGTATCGTAATGGGAAGATCTGTCTTGTGACCTTTCAACTTTCTCTCTCTCTTTTTTCAGTGGGCTCTGTTTACCTCTATTTCCTTTACATTATGGAAAGTTGCTTCTTCTTGTCTCTTTAATCTCTGATTTTAATGTAGGGAAATTTGTAAATTTGTTAGAGGAGAATAATTTGTTCAAGACTCTCTTAGTAGCAGAATTCTCTGTAGTGTGTTATGATTTAATTTTCACATGTCTAGTAATATTTGTAGGTGGACATTGTATATATGTTGTTAAGGGTCTGGATTTTGTTCTCTTTAAAAAGTGTTGAAATTTGTTCTGACAAGCAGTTAATTCACTTGATAATACGCTTGATCCTATTAAGGCTTATGCTTTAGCTCTGTTAGAGAAGTCCAGAGTATCCTGTATTCTGGGTCTAGTCTCGCCTTACTTACATGGCATGGCCTTTCTGGTGTCTCGTTGAAAAAGCTCTTTACTCTGGCTGATTGAAACCTGAGTGAACCTAGCCTCGTGAGAACACTGGTAGTTGTTCTATGTACAGCTCCTTGATAGTCGTTCTTTGCTTGATTTTCTGGAATCTCATGTTTTACACGTGCAGCTTTACATTCAGCCAAAGACTCAAGGGAGGCGTCTGTGCAGATTTCTGTATTTTCTGTCTTTTTGTGATTTGCTTTTTCCTCATTGGTGCTCTGTCCCACAAATTCCACCTGCCTCAGCTTCCCCAAACTGTTTTCTGTGTGTTCGTCAAGACCCCTTCTTGTTCCATAGCACTGACTGTATCTCCATGTAGGAAGTGAGGGGGATCACAGGGCTCATCTCATTTGTTTGCTCTCTCTCACAGATCACAGTCCTGTGCTGCCTGGTGTCTAGTGTCTAACAATAATTGTTTCTATGTGTGCTCCAGGTTTCTAGTTGCGTATGCCAGGAGAGTATTTGGTGGTAGTTACTCTGTCAAGGCTAGAAGCAGAAGTCTCTCATTTAATTTTAAAGATTTTCTTTTTTTCTCCCAAAGCCCTCTGGTACATAGTTGTGGGTCCTTCTAGTTGTGGCATGTGGGACACTGCCTCAGCATGGCTTGGTGAGCGGTGCCATGTCCGCGCCCAGGATTTGAACTGGTGAAACCCTGGGCCACCGAAGCAGAGCACACGTGCGAACTTCACCACTCTGCCACAGGGCCGGCCCCTCTCATTTAATTTTAATATGTATTAGGTATGTTTTCTTCTTATGATACTTAACCCCACCCTGCAGTTTGACCATTTGAAAATTATTTTTTGCTGACGCTCCTGTGACAATAAGGGCTAGTTTTTACTTATACCTTAAAAATTAGTTTAAGCAGCTTCTTTTTCTAAGAAGCTAAAGTCAGAGAAATTGGAATAATACCAGTTTGAATTGAAGAATGGAAGTAAAAGAGACTTGATGTTGTTTTAGTTGTGTTGATGACGTGTTGCTGTGCAGAAGTAAAAATTGGGTTACTGGTTCAGTTAGAGTTCATGAGGATGGTTAAAAGAGAAAGTGACACACAAGAAGTAATGTTTACTAGGATTGAAATGGTAACCTTAAGAGATCAAGGAGTAATGTATCTGAGTTTTAGTTAGCTGCTTTTCTTAGATCCTTCAAGTTTTTTTTACTGGACCAAATTTGCTGTATTGTATTTTCAGAAAACTATGGTGAATATACTCTTTTTGTGACTATCAGTTTAATCCAGTTTCTTGTAAATGTTTTTTTCTTAAATAAAATTAAATGTAGAATATTTTGCAGAAATTTATTTTCTCTGGTACTATATTTCTTGCCATTTATATTAAGTTGGAGAGCTTTGATTCAATTTTATTTTTTGCTGCTTTTCACTTGTCCTACATTATCTTTCCCCCTAATTTTTAAATGTATTTTTCTTTTTGTTGAGGAAGATTAGCCCTGAGCTAACATCTGCCGCCAATCCTCCTCTTTTTGCTGAGGAAGACTGGCCCTGAGCTAACATCCGTGCCCATGTTCCTCTACTTTATATATGGGATGCCTTCTACAGCATGCCTTGACAAGTGCATAGGTCCGCACCTGGGATCTGAACCAGCAAACCCTGGGCCGCTGGAGTGGAATGTGCAAACTTAACCACTGTGCCACCCGGCCAGCCCCTAAATGTATTTTCATGTTATTTTAACTAACAGTTCTTAGAATATAAGAGCATAAGATTATTTTATGTTTAAACTTTTAGTTGGAAGGAAAGGATCAGGCTAATAGCTTATTGACAATGAGGTTAGGAAGTGGGATTGAAGAGGTTACAATCAAAACCTAAAGTATGTTAATAAACATTTCAAAACATATATATGGATGTGAAGAGTCAAGATAAATTAAACAAGTGTAATATTTTAAGTCATAAGTAACGGTTTTTTTAAGGGACCAGTTATGACTACCTAATGTTTTTATTTACTTATTATTTTTACTTTTTTCTTTTTAAAGATTGGCACCTGAGCTAACAGCTGTTGCCAATCTTTTTTTCCTGCTTTTTTCTCCCCAAATCCCCTCAGCACATAGTTGTGTATTTTTAGTTGTGAGTCCTTCTAGTTGTGGCATGTGGGATGCCGCCTCAACATGGCGCCATGTCCGCGCCCAGGATCCGAACCAGTGAAACCCTGGACTGCCAAAGCCGAGCACATCAACTTAACCACTTGGCCATGGGGCCAGCCCCTGTTTTTACTTTTAAAATGGTATCTCATCTAAATCTAGAATCTCAATATTTTAAAAAATTTTATTTGTAAATTATTTACAAAGGTTGGACTAGATTTGAGGAGTGCCCCAATCCCCTTCCATTACCATTTTTACCTGGCAGTATGATGCTAGATAAAATGTCTTTAACTTCTGTGATTGTCAGTTTTCTCGTCCATAAAGAAAAGTTGGTATGACTTGATTTCTGTAATTCTGATTAATGTTTTATATATGTATGCATGTATGTATGTATATATGATTTTGAATTCTCTTTCTCTGCCTTCCTCCTACTTTTGACATTGCTCAAGCTTCAATTATTGGTCTACTTTGCATGCTCTTTCCGGATATTCTCACTTACTGCTGTGGCTTAAGTTACCATCTGCATACTAATGGATTTTCACATGTGTATCTCCAATTAGATTATTCTCGAGCTTCAGACCTTTTACAAGGTATCTCCATTTTCATGTCCCACAGTAAACTTAGTGGAACATGTCTAAAATTGAATTTATCGTTGCTTCCTCTACACACACCTATTCAGCACTATCTTCTTACTTAATTGGTAGTGTCTTTTACTTGCCCAGTCTTGAAAAAATGGGAGTAATCTTCAATTACTTCTTCACTACACCCTTCTCTCCCACCAGTGTTATTGAGTTCTTTATTTTCAGTGCCACTTTCTTAAATGTAGGTCCCTATCATCTCTTTTCTGGATTATTGGAAATGCTTCCTTAATTGCTTTCTGTGGTGCTAGTATACTATTTCCACAGTGGACTCCTATGCTGGAGTAAATGTCCTTAGAATAAAATCTACTATTTAAAATGAATTATTGCGTGATATTTAAACATTCTCTCTTATTTTGGTAAGGAAGATTGGCCCTGAGCTAACATCTGTTGCCAATCTTCTTTTTTTTTCTCCCCAAAGCCCCGGTACATTGTCTTATATCCTAGTTGTAAGTCCTTCTAGTTCTTGTGAGTTGCTGCCACAGCATGGCTTGATGAATGGTGTGTGGGTCCGTGCCCAGGATCCAAACTGGTGAACCCCGGGCTGCTGAAGCAGAGTGCATGAACTTAACCACTACGCCATTGGGTTAGCCCCTAAACATTCTCTTTTACTGTCTGCTTCTCACTCTATATTCTAAACAGGTTAAATCTTTAGTTTCTCAATTATGATGTTATTTCACTCTAGGCTTTCTCATATGCCTAACTGCCTACTTGAGTCCATCTTACCCCTTTCCCTGGTTATCTTCCTTCCTCTATCTGCGAAGGGAGAAGGCTGTCTCAATTTAGACACATCCTCTGGGAAATCTTTCCTATCTTCCCAGGACTGATTAATTATTCCTTGTGTGCTCTATCATAGCAAATTATAATTGCCTGTAAACGTTTACAATAGATTTCAAGCTCTTTGAAGGAACTGTGTCTTTCTAGTAGGTTCATATATCATCAGAGCAATGTAAAGCCTTATCCTGCTTTGAAAATGTCATAGAAAAACTTAGCATGCTTTTCATAGTAGAAATGTTTTTATACCATTAGTTTGACTTTGAAGATTCTGAATTTATGGAGTTAGTTTTATGGTGATTTCCTGTTTTTACTTTTTAAAAAATCTATACTAATTTTTCAAAAGAAAGAATGAATAAGCTGCATAATCATTCACTAAACTCAGGAATTGGGAGAGATGGGGGGGATAGAGGGGTGTGTGTCTCATGATCAGAGATGGTTGTCTGTACACATTACCTGGTGGTAAAATAATACTTTTACATGGCTGTATAAAAAATGTAAGCTCAGTTGTTAATACCACACCCCAGAGAGAGAAAGTAATTGTATTATAAAATAAATTTACAAGTTTGGTGTGATCAGAATGTTTTATATGGTTTCAAATATATTTTTACAATCTGGAGTTTTGCCAGTAGGCTTTAGAAAGCATACAGCATGGTACGAATTTGGTTGGGGTTGTCTTTATTGGATTGAAGGACTTGAAAGAAAATGTGTGTTCCTGTCTATTTATGTGTGTCTGTCCTGTTATTTAAAGATTTTCAATAGAGGATATTACTTAGCTTTCTCTGTGTAAACTCATAATTTTGAGTAGATCCTAGAAATAATTGAAAATGACAAGAAGTGTCCTCTGCTTTTGAAGTTATTGTGAAATGATGTTAAATAGACAGCTTAACAGATATTTAATGTGGTTATATTTGAGTTGTGTTGGCTGTTAGAGTGAGTATTAGTTTATAACTAGAAATTACTAGCTTGTCTCTGATATATGAAACCTTATGTATTTGCAATTCCAGAATAGAAGGTGAACTTTTTAGATGTTACAGTAGATTTTTTTTTTAGAATGGGTAATCTAAAACTCTGGAGTAGGGAAACATGTAAATCTTGATCTAACTGGTGGTCAGGATTTTTTCTAGATGATTGTGCAACTTTTATAATATTGACCACAATACAGTTGCATTCAGCTTCCTATTTTAAGAGGGAAAACTCAGGAATTCTGTTGAATAGATTTAGACAAACAGGTACTAGGAACAAGTTGAAAGGTCATCTTTTAAGGTTTATTATCGCAGGAAACCTGGGGTCTTTAGGGAGGAAAAATGTCCACATTTCTTTGAAGGCTATGAGAATATGGGTTAAAATAAAAAACACATTGTTTTAAAAATTTCGTGAAAGCCTTTTGTATGATACTTCAAAAGGTATTCAATTTGAACACAAGGTATTAAAATCCAGTAACTAGTAAGGAACCTCTTTAGGTTATTTAAAACCAGCAAGGGAAATAAAGTCAAGGTAGTCAGAGCTTGTTTTAGTAAGAGCTTATTGGTTGCAGGAATCAGAAACCCATTCAAAGTATGTGAGATAAAATTTATTTTAAATAAATAGGAGACAGTCTTATGAATCTCCAAAATCAGAAAATAAAGTCTAGCCAGGCCTCATGGAATCGTAATTTGTCAGTATTCAAGATTACACTCTCTTCCCTCTGCTTTTCTCTGTGCAGTACAGACTGGATTTCTCTTTTTAACTAATTTTTTTTGCATGCTTTTCCCCCTTCTTTCCACTGTAATTTCAGTTTGCAAATAGCAATGACTCCCCACTGTGCTTGCCCTGGTCTCAACTCTTCGTGATCTTTCTCTTCCAGAGCCTCTTCACATTCTCTAAAGAGAACCTAGTTATTGACTGTCTAGTAGATTGACTCCCTTGGGTCAGGTTTCCATCTCTGGCAAAATTATCAATGCTCAGGAATGGAGCTATTGGGTGGGGATCGGGGAGAAACGAAGTTTGCCTTGGCCTAATGTTTCCGCAAGGATGTCTTCCAGAAAATGGGTTGGTAGGCAGTGTAGGCTTCAAAACATGCCCATTATAGACCATTTGATATTTTGGGTCAAATTGTATTCTTGATCGTTTAGTTGTGTATAAAATGGGTTATGGGGACCCTCATACATTGCTAGTGGGAATGTAAAATAAAATGGTTCCTGCACTGTGAAAATCTATTTGGTGGTTCCTTAATAAGTTAAACTAAATTACCATAAGATCCGGCAATTCCACTTTTAGATATATACTGAAAAGAATGAACAACAGGTATTCAAATAAAAACTTTTTCATAGATGTTCATAGCAGCACTGTTCACAATAGTCAAAAGGTGGAGACAACTCATATGTCCATAAACTGTTGAATGGATACACAAAATGAGGTATTATCAATACAGTGGAACATTATTCAGTCTTAAAAAGGACTTACTTTTACATGTTACAACATGGATGAATCTTGAAAACGTTATGCTAAGTGAAAGAAGCCAGACACAACAGGTCATATTATGTGATTTTATTTATGTGAAATACCTAGAATAAGCAAATTCATAAAGACAGAAAGCAGCAGATTAATGGTTACCAGAGGCTGATGGTTGCACAACATTGTGGATGTACTAAATGCCACTTAATTGTATGCTTTAAAATGGTTAAAATGGTGAATTTTATATTATGTGAATTTCGACACAATGGAAAGAATGCCAAAAAGTATTGGTGAGGTATGTGTATACTGGGGGATGCTTGAAATGATTCACTGGGAGATAGGAAGACGCTATTTATATTTATATTTATATTTATATTTCCTCTTTCTTAAAAATTTTGGGGTTCTTTGTGTCTGTTTATAATAAGTACAGTAAAACATGTAATTTATAAGTAAGTGTACATATATTGGGAAGCATGTGCCACAAGTTTTATTTTTTACCAGTATAGGCACTTAGTGCAAAAAATAGGGAAATCGTTGTTTTTAAGAAGGAAAAGCCAATTACTGATCCATCATTAAGTTTTTGCTTTAGTATTTATGAGGAGTTTTTAAACATATTACCAGATTCTCTCTTGAAGTGGACAGGTTATAGAATCCTAATAATGTATTCAGAGAAACTACAGGGCTCAGCTGGCATTCGCTTTTAACAGTCTGGAAAATAACTTGGGTTGCTTTTAGCCAAATTGTGTGGTCTGTTATAATTGGACTGACATTTTAAGTATGACTGTTATTCCTAAGAAGAACACCAAGAGGTCTTAGGAATTAGAGATTTGTGAATATCTTCATACTGGGAAGCTGTAGAGGCCAATAATACTAATGATAGTAGATATGAATACTGGGTATTTAAAGAAAAATGAACTATTTTGGGGAAAGGAGTCATGATTTCTGCAAGGACAGGGGTAGGATGCATTGCTGGCTAATTAATGAGAATTCTTTAGGAGATGAATTGGGAGCTGGCCCCGTGACTGAGTGGTTAAGTTCTCGGGCTCTGCTGCTGCGGCCCAAGATCCTGGGTTCGGATCCTGGGCGCAGACATGGCACCTCGCGTCAGGCCACGTTGAGGCAGCATCCCACATGCCACAACTAGAAGGACCTGCAACTAAGATATACAGCTATGTACCGGGGAGATGTGGGGACATAAAGCAGGAAAAAAAAAAAAAAGATTGGCAACAGTTCTTAGCTCAGTTGCCAATCTTTAAAAAAAAAAAAAATAGTAAGATAAAAATAACAGAGTGTATAATATATGTAGACTTTAAAAGCCTTTGGGAAGGTTCCATGTAATTATGGTCATTTCCTTTTTAATGAGAGATCAAAAAGAAATACTAGTTAATTTGAGGGGACCTTTGGTATACAGGAATTACATAGTGGTTATAATTAGGTAGCAAGTGACTATAAGGCAGTGCTACTGATTTGTTAAGCTTTATTTAAAAAGCAAAAGCAAGTGGAACAATATCAGGGCCTTACTTTGCTGGACTCAGCCATCATTGCTCAAAATGTTTTTGAAACTCAACTTTTCGAACAGTTTGCAGAATATCCTCAGTGGCAATTCTTTTTAAAGGACATTTAATTTTTACTAGGATTCTTAATTAAGTTTGGCACAGAAATACAACATGGAGACATATATTCTTTGTGTCAAAAATTAAATGTAAATAATGAAACTGATGTCCTTTCATCCCTCATTAACCTGAACTAAATGTGACTCATAAACTTGGCTCTGAAAATTTCAAAACAACTCTATAGCCATTTTACATATGCATCATTTAGCACTAAACAGAGTGGAGCAATGTTAATTTAACTATTTTCTTTCCTAGATTGTGAGTTTCTTGAAGCTAGGGACCAAGTTTGTTGAACATGATGTAGTTTCTCCACTTTGATTTAATCATTGCCATCCTTATCAAAGATTCAGACTATTTCATGGACTTTTTTCCCTTTCTCTTTTTTTTTTCTTCTTCTCCCTAAAGCTCCCCAGTTCATAGTTGTATATTCTAGTTGTGGGTCCTTCTAGTTCTGCTGTGTGGGATGCCACCTCAGCATGGCTTGATGAGCGGTGCTAGGTCCGCACCCAGGATCTGAACCAGTGAAACCCTGGGCCCCAAAGCACAGTGCGTAAACTTAACCACTCGGCCACGGGGCCAGCCTCCTTTGTCTTATGTTTTTAATTATTGTAGTAAAAAGTTCTGGGAAATCATTATGTTTATAGACCATCCTCCTCATTGATTATATTCTGTAATTCTGCATTTGTTTAATTTGACCCACATTGACTACCCCAAGTTCATTTTCTGTGATGGTGGTATTGCCATTTTTTTGTTGTGTAGAAAGAAGACTTCCTTAAATTATTTGATCTGCAGATCATCAATTGTGAAAGCAAAGAGAGAAAGAGAAGAGGGAGCAAGTGGGGTTGCACCACTGTGGAGCATCTGATGGCTCTGGATGCCTCTACTATTGTTGCCGTGCCAAGCATTCTTCATTCCTGTCACCCCATTCATTAATACTTCTCTGAAGAATGTTATTTTTACGTTTACTCTATTAATGTTAGAAGTGGATTATAACTTCTGGTCCCTTGGTCATGGTTAGAATCTGAAGTTATGTTTTGATTTGAAAGTAGGTAAACATGAATACTGTGTGGGGTTTGGAACTTTAAGCTAGGCTCACCTTGCGCTCTTGCTTCTTGTTTTACTCTTCTTTTCTGTCATAACACTGTACTCACTTCTGGTTCTTACATCCAATCATCCTTGTTATCTTTACTTCTTTGCTACTTTAGGATGAAGGTACAGTGGTTAATAAACCATTTAATTAATAAATGGCTAGAGGAGATCTAGGGTTCAGTGTGGTGGGAGTCAACTCCTACGAGTAGAAGTGGCAGAGCTATTAGGCTAATCGTCCATGTAATTTAACCTGGCTTTTTTTTCTCTTTGAAATTAGAGGTACATCAGAATTCTTTGTTCTCTATTATCACCTACTAGATAAAGAGATTTATTTTAACACTTTACAATTGGTGTAATGATAATGGTTTCAGAGGCTGTTTTGTCCCTGTAAAGACCTGGACCAGAAGAGATGAAGCATGTTGAAGATTTCAGAATTAGTGGCAGGATTGCCACTTGTTCATGTTTCCTGACTCGCAGGTCAGGCATTTTCTACTCGTTTCCCTGTAAAAGTTTTAAATTGTTATTATTTTGGTTTGCATAACAGTCCTGAGGATACGTCAGTCCAATTTCACTACCCCAGTGAAGAAATTGTAACATTCTCCTATATACATATATTTTTTTATATATTTATTTAAAAAAATTTTTTTTTGAGGAAGATTAGCCCTGAGCTCACATCTGCCACCAATCCTCCTCTTTTTGCTGAGGAAGATTGGCCTTGAGCTAACATCCATGCCCATCATCCTCTACTTTATATGTGGGATGCCTGCCACAGCATGGCTTGATAAGCGGTGCGTAAGTCTGCACCTGGGATACGAACCAGTGAACCCCAGGCCACCAAAGCAGAACATGTGAACTTAAGCACTGTGCCACCAGGCTGGCCCCCTCTCCTGTATTTTTTTAAATGAATTTTACGTTTTAGTACAGTTTTAGATTTATGGAAAAATTAAGAAGAAAGTACAGAGAATTCCCATATGCCCTGTACCCAGATTCCTCTATTAACATACTAGTGTATTTGTTATAATTAATGAACTGATACATTATTGACTATATATAATGTAGTTCTAATTAATATATATAATATAATAAAACCCACACTTTATTCAGAATTCCTTAGTTTTGATCTAATGTCTTTCTTTTCCAGAATCCCATCTGGGATACCACATTATATTTAATTTTCATGTCTCTTTAGGCTTCTGTTGGCTGTGGTAGTTTCTCAGACTTGCCTTGTTGATGACCTGGGTGGTTTTTTTTTTTTGGGAAGATTAACCCTGAGCTAACTACTGCCAATCCTCCTCTTTTTGCTGAGGAAGACTGGCCCTGAGCTAACATCCATGCCCATCTTCCTCTGCTTTATACTTGGGAAGCCTACCACAGCATGGTTTTTGCCAGTTCGTGCCATGTCCACACCTGGGATCCAAACGGGTGAACCCCGGGCTGCCAAGAAGTGAAACGTGCGAACTTAACTGCTGCGCCACCGGGGCCGGCCCCGACCTGGGTGTTTTTGAGGGATACTGGTTAGGTATCATAGATGCCTCTCTATTGTAATTTGTCAGATGTCTTCATGATTAGACTAGGGTTGTGGGTTTTTGGGAGGAAGGCCACAGAGGTAAAGTGCAATTTATATCATGTCATACCAAGAGATAATACTGTTAATATGATTTGTTGCTGTTGATGTTGACCTTGATCACCTGGCTTAGGTAGTATTTGTCAGGTTTCTCTACTGTAAAGTTATTCTTTTTTCCTCCCCCTTCCATGTTATATTCTTTGGAAAGAAGTCATTGCACAGCCCACACTTAGAGTATCTACATAAATTATTTGGAATTCTTCTGCATGGGGATTTTTTTCTCTTTTCTTTCATTCATTTATTCAATCATTTATATCAGTATAGACTCATAAATATTTATTTTTATGCCTTGGGTTATAATTTATTAGTACTTTATTTTGTTGCTCAAATTGTTCCACTGGGAACCTTTCTGTTGACGCCTGTGTCCTGTCAAGATGGTATATTTTTCTTGTGTTTGCTTGTTTTTTGAGTACTTTCTTACTTTCTGGCACTTCAGAATACTCTAGGCTCATCTTGTATATTTCCTGCCCTAGTCCTAGAATCATCCGATTCTCCAAGGAAACCTAGGTCCCTTTATCAGAGAATGGTTTTAGAAACCAATATTTGGGTGCTATGTGTACTTATTGCTACTGAAGTGTTGTTGCTTTTATTTAGCTGTCTCAAGTGACAGAGCAAGAAAGTATGTGTGTATACTAACCTATGTTTTTCTACACATATCTATAAATCTATATGTAATCATCTGTATCTATAGTAAGCTAAACATGAGTTCATATTTTGACTCTGCCTCTAGTCCATTATATTACCACATGGATCATTCTAGTCTTTCCGTTGCTTTATTGGTAGATTTCCACTCCAGCAGTGACAAACCTGGCTCTCTCCATTTCCTTACTTTTTCAGTTCTAATATGCTTGTATAGTAGTATCAAAATTGTTAACCTATATCCCCATGGGAAATAACGTTATCAGCCAGAGTATAGTTCTTGTGTGCAAGTCCTTTTAGTTTTACAGATACCACTCATTTCCAAAGTTACCTGGAGCAGGACCTTTTCCTTCTACTCCTTTTAGTGAGATTCTTCATACATTTGTAAAACAGTTAGATCCTTTTGTCACAGTTTGCATTCTGGACCTCCTAAAAAGCTTTTTAAAATTTTCATAATTAAAGTTTATTCTTTGTACTTTGTAAACTTCTGTAGGTTTTAAGAAATGTGTGATGTCATGTGTACACCATGGTAGTGTCATGTGGAATGGTTTTACTGCTGTAAAAATCTCCTTTGCTTCACCTATTTCACCCTCTCTCCCTCTTCCCAAACTTCAGAGAACCAGTGATCTTTTTACTATCTCCACAGTTTTGTCTAATCCAGAATGCTACATACAGTATGGAGCTTTTTCAGACTGACTTCTGTCACTGAGCAGTATGCATTCCAGTTCATCCATGTCTTTTTATTGTGTGATAGCCCATTTGTTTTTATTTCTGAATAATGCTCCATTTTATGCACGTGCCACAGTTTGCTTATCCATTTGCCTATTGAAGGACATCTTGATTGCTTCCAGATTTTGGTGATTATGAATAAAACTTCTATAAATATTTGCATGCAGGTTTTGTGTGGACATAAGTGTTCAAATCAGTTGGGAAAATACCTAAATGTATACTTGCTACATCTTATGGTATGACTGTTTAATTTTGTAAGAAACTGCCAAACTGTCTTCCGAAGTCGCTGTACCATTTCGCTGTCCCATCAGCAGTGAGTGAGAGTTCCTGTTGCTCCACATCCTCACCAGCATTGGGTATTGTCAGGGTTTTTGATTTTAACCAATCTAATAGGCGTGTGGTGACCCTCCTGTATTTTTAATGTATACATTGCAGACCTTCTGGGACATAAAAATATTTACTATGCTTGACATTTTATTTCATGTGGTAGATGTTTTTATAAACCTTTTTTAAGTGAAATAATTTTAAAAGTTTTGGGGAGCGCTTAAGGAAGCTGTTGGTAATTTCTAAAGCAAAAAATTTTTTGCATAATTAATTCCCTTGTTATAAATCTGTTCAAATCTCTTTCAAAGTGAAGCTTTTGTTAGAAGAATAGTGAGGTGTGTTTCTCATGAGAGCAAGAAATTTCTCGGTAACACATTTTCCTGTATTTTGAGTTATAGTATATAATATCCTATTAAAATGCATTTTTCTCAAAAGATAAAAAAAGTGACAACTGTGTTTTTTTAATGATGTTGTAATTATGGGGACTATTTCTTTTCATGTTTCACATTTTCTGCACTGTTTTGTAACTAGAAAAGTTTTTAAAAAATCAAACATATAAAATTTATTCTTATAAAGATATTATAAGAAATTTAAAAAAGAATTTTAACCACCCCCTCCAAAAGAAAAAACACTCCAAAAAAACCTCAGTTTTCTTGTGTTGTGCTAAGGAGGAAGGAACACTAAGATATAGAATCAAGAGACATTGGCGTGGGTCTCAACCCTTAGCTGGCCGGTCGTGAAGAAGTCACTTAATCTCTTTGAACTTCGTTTTCTTCAATTGTAAGATGAAGAGGTTGTGCTTATCCTGGAAGTGGTAACTTCTAGCTCTAATATTCTATGATTCTGTGGCGCCTGTAGTTGCTATTTTGCTTAATAGTTTTCTCCTAAGCAAACATTAAAAAAAAAAAGGTTTCTAAGAATTTTAAATGATCTCATCCATCTGTAGGATAGATTTGTGTCAGTTGATATGTAATTATTCACCAGATGTCTGTTGAGTGCCTTCTTCATGCTAGTGGAGTGCTGATTGCTGGGGACAGATGAACAGATAGGTCACTTACTTTAATTAAATGTGGTGTATTGTACATAGTTATTTACAAAGTCATCTATATTTTTATGTGTGTGAGACTCTCAGATTTATTTTTCTGGAAAATTTCCTTTTGTAAAAAGACAGAAGTATAAAAGTGTTAGGTGTCATTATCACTTGAAGGTCAGTGTGAAATGATGTTAAACACTTACTAAATATTAATGAATCAGTAAGAAAAAGTGTTTGTTGAGATCATCAAAGTTAATCCCCTTGCCATTCAGAGTCTGCTGTTGACAAAATGAAAACCTCAAACCTCACATAAACTAACATTTTGAGTCAATTAATTCAGTGTAAGAGTGAGAAAAAAATTTAAAATGTAAGATACTTTATTAGTAACTAAATTTTTGTTAATCGCAGAACGATCCTGTAAGCCTTATGTGTTCTGAAATTTATTATAGATAAAGCATTCTGACTTTATAATGTGAAACTAAAACAGGGGGCTAAGAATGTAAATAACTGGTTCTGTTTGAGAATCTTGCATAGTTTACATTTTGTTGAGATATTTTATAAGTGTTTTATAACTTTAGTTGAGGAGAACTATCAGTATGTATACAATTGCTTAAATATTTCATACTTTGGGTGATTTAGAGGATTTGGTGCTTAATATTTTAAATTCCTTTTGTTTCTAGAATGTCAGAAATAAGATTTTAAATTTGAAATATTATCTTTTGCTTTTTTTTGAGGAAGATTAGCCCTGAGCCAGTATCTGCTGCCAATCCTCCTCTTTTTTTGCTGAGGAAGATTAGCCCTGAACTAACATCCATGCCCATCTTCCTCTACTTTACATGTGAGATGCCTGCTACAGTATGGCTTGATGAGTGGTGCATAAGTCCGCACCTGGGATCCGAACTGGCGAACCCCGGGCTGCCGAAGTGGAACTCACAAACTTAACCGCTGTGCCACCGGGCTGGCCCCCTGTTTTTTGGTTAGAAGAAATTCTTTGAAACAATGGTTCATAAAATTTCTGTTCATATAAAACTTACCATGTCTTGTTTAAATTTTTTTTTTCCCCCTGAGGAAGATTAACCCTGAGCTAACTACTGCCAGTCCTCCTCTTTTTGCTGAGGAAGCCTGGCCCTGAGCTAACATCGTTCCCATCTTCCTCTGCCCTACATGTGGGATGCCTACCACAGCATGGCGTGCCAAGCAGTACCATGTCCGCACCCGGGATCCGAACCGGCGAACCCCAGGCCGTAGAGAAGCGGAACCTGCAAACTTAACCGCTGCGCCACCAGGCCGGCCCCCCATGTCTTCTTTAAAATGTAGATCCCTGGGCCTCTACTCAGAGATTGTTTTAGTAGATTTGGGACAGGGACTATGCACCTGGATTCTTAACATGCACCTTGAGAATATGGATGCAGTTGGTTCTTAGACCCCTTTGAGAAACTGCCTTTACAGACTTTTTCTGCCACCTTTAAGAGATTTCTGTGACCCTACGTTTTGTGGGATGGAAGAGAAATATTATCTTCACTTTGTCTGGAGGAAGGTGATATTGGGAGAGAGATAGGGCATAGTGGAGATATGTCCTTGAGAACATTTTTTGTCATTTCTTTGATTCTAAGAAATGACTGAAATCTCTCAGCTTTCTGGAGGACTTCAGTGAAGATGCAGTACTGTTTGAAGACCACAACAAACATGCAAACTCACATTGTATGGATTTTGTGATTATTAATTTGAAAATAGGCATTATTCTTACAGATGTGATTTTCTAGTGTCTCAATAGTCTAGCAGAAAATTGAATTGGCAGACTCTGGAAGAAATAAGTGGTTTTGAGAAATTACTATTTTTTCATTTCTAGGCATAGTAATTTTTATCTGCCATGTTCAGAGTCCCAGGTTTAACTAATTAATTTAAAACTGCCTTAATGATAGTGTGAAAAAATTACAGTTGCTTGTTAATCATGCTTGTAAATCATGTAAAAAATAATGATTGTGTAAGATCTCCATCTGTTCTGGCTTACTAAGTGTCCTTAATTAAGTGCAGGTGAATTTCTGGTTGGTCCCTGGCACTGTGATTTAGGGCTCCCCAGTATTTCAGTACTAGCGTAATTGCCTTTGCTTAAAGCTGATGTTTCGGTACTATAGATCTTTTAAAATTAATTTTCTCAATCAGTTGTGCAGTCTGGTTGCTGTTGCTTTGCTCTGACTTAACTCAGTTCAGCTAACATCTGTTGAGTGCCTACTATAAGTTTGGCATAGGCTTGGATACTGCATATATAAAGATGAGTAAGATTTGGTCCCTTTCCCCAAGGAGTTTAGGGAGACATATTTTAAACCACTACCTGATTTCCATCCCCATTTGTATTTTAGTCACACAGTCTTGCTTTCAGTTCTTCCAAATATTTTGCTCCCTTTTACCATCAGACTTTTTTCTTATGCCTGCAATGTCTCAATTAATCATTTAATATCTCAAGGATATTTATGAAGCTAATACTCTTCCATAACACTTGAGATGTGATTGCAGTGTGTTTGTGTGTGCCTTTCGTTTTGTTTTCCTTTCCTAGTAATTGGCACAGAACAGATGGACAACTGATAATTGGCAAATAAGTACACAGAAGAATACATGAAGTTTTTTATTCCCTTAACAACTCTACTTTTTCTATATTTGTCCTTAGCTGTCCTTTCTTCCTTTTCTTATCAGGTTTAGATTCCCTGATCTTTACGTGCATAGCTTTCCTGCCAGCTTTTTTCCTCCCATCTCCCATTGCCTTTCCTTTGTTCCTCCTGAAGAAAAATCACATACTTCTGCATGTTGGTACCACTGTAAATTCATGGTTTCCAATTATAGTTGGGGGCCTCTCAGGTGTCCTTTACCTTCTGTATTTCCTTAATCAGCTTTTTTCTTCATGACTATTTAAAATCTTTTTTACTCTCATTAAGCGCCTGTCACTCCACAGATGACCTGGCTTTCTACTTCATGAGGAAATAAAAGGAAGCAGAGCAGAGCTACCTCAATGAATATCTTGCCACATATTTATCTATATCTGTACCCATCCTTCGTGAGTAAGAGCATAGCCTATTGATTATGCTCTTGGGAGTTAGAGAGGCTTAGTTGGGTTCAAATCCACCACTTGAAACCTTGGGTAAGTTGCTTAACCTCCTTGAAGTTTTGTTTCCTCATCTATAAAAAGAGTAATAATACCTATGTATAGGGGTGCTGGCTATTGTAAAGGGCTTAGTGTAATATCTTATAAGTATTAAAGTTTCAATACAAAATCATGATAGTGCTCATGATGATAATGATAAACCATCCTTAAATAAGTGAATCAGGGGATCTCTTTTTCCCACCTGTTGGGTCCCATCCCCTCTTTCTTTTAGGGATTTGCTGTATTTGTTCTTACTCTTAACTGATTTTTTAGTCAGCCTGTCTACTGGGCCCTTTCCCATCAGCATTTAAACATGCTTAAATCATTTCTGGTTTAAAAAATCATCTTTTCGGGGCTGGCCCCGTGGCCGAGTGGTTAAGTTCATGTGCTCCGCTGCAGGCGGCCCAGTGTTTCGTTGGTTCGAATCCTGGGCCCAGACATGGCACTGCTCATCAAACCACGCTGAGGCAGCATCCCACATGCCACAACTAGAAGGCCTCACAACAAAGAATGTACAACTATGTCCCAGGGGGCTTTGGGGAGAAAAAGGAAAAAAATAAAATCTTTCAAAAAAAAATCATCTTTTCATTTTTCATAAAGTTTTTCAACGCTGTCCTACTACCTTCTCCTTTTCATAGCTGAATTTCTTGAATAAGTTGATTCTACTTTCTGTTTCTTCTTTGTTCACCTTTCACTCACTCCTGAAGTGCTGAAGTCTGGCTTGGACCTCCATCACTGCACTAAAGTGACGTACTAGTGATTTCCTTGTATGAAATCCAGTGAACTTAGCACAGTCTTTTCCTTTAGATTTTTTGTTAGGAGTTGGCTTTGTAGGCCCTCTTTCTTGAAACATTCTTTTCAGCTCCTTTACAGTCGCCAAGTGCTATAGAGCCTATCTGATAAATCTCAGATTACTAACTCTGTCTCCATTCTCACTACCTTAATACAGTCCATCTTCCCCTGGGTTATTACAGCGGCTCATTAATTGGTCTCCCGCTAGAGTCTTGCTGTACTCTAATCTCTTCTCCTTCTTCTGATGTGAATGGTCTTTGTTAAGTGGAAAATTTTTATTTTTCTCCAGCTTAAAACTTCTCTGCAGCTTCTCATTGCCCTTAAAATCAACTTCCGTCTTGGCTTTACAGAGCTCTGTGTAATTGATCCCTTCCTTCCTTCCGAGCCTCATCTCTCTTCACTCCCAGTCACACCAAACGTCTATTGTGGTCTTAGGTGCTGTGCTTTGCTTAGAAGTGTTTCGGCATAATGTCCCTACCGTTTTTTCTGTTTGGAACAGTCCTTGAACTCCTTCCCTTCTACCCGTATTTCCCAGCTAATTCCATTTCTTCTTTCTGGTCTCAGTTGAACTTCTTTTGGGAAGCTTTCCCTGACTCTCAGAAATCTTTGTTCAATGCCCTCCTATGCTGTATGCTTCTGTCTTTACGATACCCAGCACCCCATAGTGTAATTGTCTGTTTACTTATTCGTGTTGCTTCCTTGACTCATACCTTTGTTAGGAAATGATCCTTGTCTGTTTTGTTCACCATTGTATCCCGACTGCTTAATGCAGGACCTTAGTTTAGCAGGTCAATGAGTTAATGAATAAATGAGTGAAATCTTAGTGGTTCTCCAAGTATTTGAAACTGAAAAAAGATGTTAAAAATCATACTTTGGCATCAGAGTATAGAGATATATATGAAGCTTATTAAGCCTTCTATTTAAATCAGACCAAGTGGCTAATCTTTCCTGACTGATTTTAAGCCAGACAAAACAACACAGTGATGAGAGAGCAGGAAAATATAGCTTAGCTGTCTTACTTGACTTTTTTTTTGGTATTGTAGAGAGAGACTGTAGACTCCAATGTAGATCTATTTTAGGCCAGTTTCCAGGTACTAAGGTAGATTCTGAAAAGAGAAACCTGATAACTTTTGTTTTAGAGGCCACTGAAAGAATGACTGTTTTTGGGATAGTTGATGAAACCTTCATGCAAAAGAAAATACCCTTTGAAACCATTAGAAATTATGCTTCTTTCAGGAGGCTAAGTGTATATTGAGAATGTACAAATGAAGACTTCTGGCAAAGGGACAAGTGTTTTTGTACAACTATTTGAGGCTATCAAAACTCCTCTTTAATTATGAATAACGTGTTTTAGTTAAGCATTGCTTACCCTGTTTATGATACATTAAATTAAAAAAAAATCTCCTGATACGCTTCTTTCTCCTCTGTTTTCTGTTGTCGAATTAGTATTTGTACTAGTAGATGAATAGGAAGAGTTGTTAAATAGGCTAATTTTATTACTGTTCTGCTATATTTAAAAATAAGGCAGGAAATTAAGGCCTCAAGTTAGGTTTTGGATAATTTCTGATTTTTAGGTTTGGGCTAATTTTTCCCAGTGTATAAAATCTAAGCTCAATATTACACATAAATTAGGATGTATAAATAATCATAGTATGGAAAGAATTTTATGGCAACCATCTTTTACCAGTACTTAACCTTTCTAAGTTTGGGTTATGCCATCTGTAAAGTGGTAATAATACCTATTTCAAAGGATTTTTGATCAAGAATAAATATGATCACATATGTGAACATAATTAATATATACTCAATAAATATTTGTGGAATGAGAGTACAAGTAAGGCCACAATAGCTGTACAGAAAATAAAATTAATAGTAGTATGTACAATGAGGCTAAAAGGTAGCAATATCAGTACAAGAAAAAGAAGTTTCTATTCTATTTTGTGATTTTAAAATTTTATATAAATCCAGCTCTTATCAGATGCTTATACACCTAAACACAACTTTAACCATTCATTTATTTAATTACACTTTAAAAACCATTGTACTATAAATACTTAAGTTGCTCTAATATTGTTATATAAGAGAACTGCCATTACTAAACTGAAGGAACTGTTGTCCTTCAACTTTTCCTTCTCCCAGCCTCCTCATCAGAATGTATTTTTTAAGAGTATATAGAAGTTATGCCAGGCATAATGGTTTCTATTTCAATGTCACTACTGTGCTGAAGCACTAAAATTAAAAGACTAGACTCGTGCTTATTTAATAGCTTAGGTTGTATAACTATAGTCAGTCTAGAGATTAGATTTATTTGACAAAGATTTTACATTTGAAATGCTCTAACAATTATCACTCTTAATCAGAATAGAGATAATATCTAAAAAGATACTTTGAACAAATATTCATATTGGACAGAGATAGTGGCTGAAAATTATTTATAAATTGGTGACTTCTAGAACCATTAGAATGCTCTATATGGTAAAGTTTAACCAGAAATAAATAACAGTAAATTTGCTAACATAAAGTTTTTAATTTTAAAATAATTAGATGGGATCTCTTAAATTCTGGTATTTCAACTGGTGGAATCTTAAATACATACCTCAACTAAATACTTCCCCATTTGCTTTCCAAGATAACAAAGCAATAGTGACTACAGGGAAGGTTGGGACATTTATTTTATTTATTTAAATAGTTTTTTTTAAAGAACATTTTTAGATTTATAGAAAAATCAAGAACATATTACAGAGAGTTCTCATACACTCCCTACCCAATTTCCCCTATTATTAATAATCTTATATTAGTATGACACATTTGTTAGAATTAATGAATCAATAATAATACATTATTATTAACTAAAATCCATACTTTATTCAGAGCTCTTTAGTTTTTACCTAATATCTTTTTTATGTTCTAGAATCCCATCTAGGATACCACATTATATTACATTTAGTTTTTATGCCTACTTAGGCTTCTCTTTTTTCCTTGTTGTTGATGACCTGGTCAGTTTTGAGGGGTACTGGCCAGGTATTATAGATTTCTCTCTATTGGAATTTATCTGATGTTTTCCTCATGACTAGACTAGAGTTGCAGGTTTTGAGAAGGAAGACCACAGAGCTAAAGTGCCATTTATATCATGTCATACCAAGGGATATATACTATTAATATGATTTGTTGCTGTTGCTGTTGATCTTTATCACCTGGCTGAGGTAGTATTTGTCAGGTTCCTCCACTCTAAAGTTATTGTCCCTCTGTCCAGTCGCTGTGCATAGCCCACACTTAAGGAGTAGGGAGTTTTGTTCTCCCTCCTTGAGGGCAGAGTATCTACAAAAATTATTATATATGTAAATTATAATCTGTCTTTCTCTGGCTCACTCTCTTCCCCCTTCTCCCTCTCTCCCTCCCTCCCTCCGTCTTTCTCTCTCCCCTCTTTCTTCATTCAATCATTTTATATCAATATGGACTCATTTATTTTTATACCTTGGGTTATAATTTAATACTACTTTACTTTGTTGCTCAAATTGTTCCAGCCTTGGCCATTGGGAACCTTTCTGTTGTCCCATCAAGGTGGTCTGTTTTTGTTGCGTGTGTTTGTTTTTTGAGCACTCTCTTACTTTCTGGCACAAAATACTGCAGACTCACCTTGTATATTTCCTGCCCTAGCCCTAGAATCAGCCCTCTCTCCGAAGAACCTTGGTTTCCTTTGTTGGAGAACAGTATTAGAAACCAATATTTAGGTGCTGTGTTTGCTCATTGCTACTGAGGGGCGTTGTTGCTTTTATTTAGCTATCTCAGCTGACAGAGCAAGAAAATACATGTGTGTATACTCATCTGTGTATATACACCTATCTATAAATATTTCTGTATGTAATCACCTGTATCTACACTAAGCTCAACATGAGTTTGTATTTTGACTCTACCTCTAATACATTATATTATCACATGGATCATTGTAGCTTCCTTGTCTTCCTTATCTGTAAATTCCCACTCCAGCACTGGCAAACCTGGCCGTCTCCCACCCATTTATTTAATTGTTTAATTCTGTTATATATGTATAGTAGTATTAGAATTGTTAACTCTTAACCCTGTGGGAAATAACTAAGTCAATTAAAATAAAGTGCTTCTGTGCAGTTCCTTTTGCCTTTAATCTTAGGAATTCCGCTCATTTCCAAAGTTATCTAGGTCAGTACCTTTTCCTTCTACCCCCCTCGCTGAGGTTGTTTCATACATTTATAGTACAGTTAGATCCTTCTGTCACACTTTACATTCCTTCCTAGGATCCCCTGACCTTCTAAATGATTTTTAAAAATTTACATACATTGATTCATTCTTTATGCTTTAAAGTTTTGTGAGTTCTGACAAATGCATAATATCATGCATACAACATTATAATATTATACAGAATAATTTCACTGGTATAGGAAAAAAACCCCCTTTGCGTCATATATTCAACCCTCTTCCCTTTTCCCAAACTTTTTGGGAACTGTTGATCTTTTTACTGTCTCCGTAATTTTACCTTTTACAAGATGTCATATAATTGGAATCATGATACATAACCTTTTTAGACTGAATAAATTTTTGTTTATTTTTTAAAGATTTTATTTTTTCCTTTTTCTCCCCAAAGCCCCCCTGGTACATAGTTGTATATTCTTAGTTGTGGGTCCTGCTAGTTGTGGCATGTGAGATACCGCCTCAGCATGGCCCCACGAGCAGTACCATGTCCGTGCCCAGGATTCGAACTGATGAAACACTGGGCCGCCTGCAGCAGAGTGCGCGAACTTAACTACTCGGCCACGGGGCTGGCCCCAGAAATTTATTTTTTAAATGCTCTTTCCTGGTATCCTTAGAAGCCATTTTGGAATGGTGTTGATGGAAATCTAAGCCAAACTTCCATCTAATATAATGCCTCTATAGCATCCTTTGATGGTGGTCCTTCAGTATCTCTTTGAACTTACCTAGTGACAGGGAACCCACCACTTTTTGAAATCTTGCCTTGTATTGAGCTTCAGATTCCTCCTTAGAACTTCTACTGAATGATGTGAGTTTGACTTCGGGGTGACTTAGAATGTCTCTTCCTTTCTCTACAAAGCAGACAGTTTTAATATGCTCTCTTCTGCTAGCTACGTTCCTTTAACTTCTCTGCTTTTCAGAACCCTAGCTGGTTAACAACTTGTGGGTACTCTTCAGTGTTAAATAGAGTGTTCAGAATGTAATCTTATCCATCAGCTATGTAGCGTTCTATGTGATTTCCATTGCCATTTTCATCTCTCTCAAGTTTATCTTAACACATTGCAGCCATTT